>NW_022196897.1:149077083-149091984 GCF_008632895.1 Mastomys coucha
CCCCCCCCCCCCCCCGCCAACTTCCAGGGCCAGCTCTACTGTGCTGGCTAGAGGAGATACAGCCTCCTGTGTGCTGCAGCTGGTGAGGGGCAGGGCCAGCTCTCCCACTCTCAAGACCCTGGGGCCTCCATCTGTCTTCCATCATACAACCATTTGTCTGTATATCCAGACTTCCATCTACCCACCCACCTGACTATCCATCGATCAATCCCATCTATGATGGCTAATCTTGATTGTCAGCTTGACATACCTGGAAAGAGGGACCTTTTCCTCAAGTGAAGAACTGCCTCCATCAGACTAGCCTCTGTGCAGGTTTGTGGGATGTTTTCCTTCTTTCTTTCTTTCATTCTTTCTCTCTCTCCCCCTTTCTTTCTTTCTTTCTTTCTTTCTTTCTTTCTTTCTTTCTTTCTTTCTTTCTTTCTTTTTTTCAAGACAGGGTTTCTCTGTGTAGCCCTGGCTGACCTGGAACTCACTCTGTAGACCAGGCTGGCCTCGAGCTCAGAAATCCACCTGCTTCTGCCTCCCAAGTTCTGGGATTAAAGGCGTGTGCCACCACTACCTGGTGGGGTGTGGGGCGTTTTCTTGACTGCTGAATGATAGAGGAAGGCTCAGCCCACTATGAGCAATACTATCTCTAGGGTATTGGTCCAGAGCAGAACTATTGAGGAAGTCAGTAAGCAGCCGTCCTCCATAGTCTCTGCACTAGATCCTGCTCTAGGTTACTGCCTTAGCTTCCCTTGGTGATAGATTGTAACATATAAGATAAAAGAAATCCTTTTCTCCCCAAGTTGCTTTTGGTCATGGTGTTTATCACAGCAACAGAAAGCAAGGTAGGACACCATCCATTGTGGACATCCATCCACCTCATCTACTCACCTATCTATCCATTGTCTATCCATCCATCCATCCATCCATCCATCCATCCATCTGTCCATCCATTCATCCATCTATCTGTCCATTCATCATCTATCCATCCACCCGTTATCTGTACATCCATACATTGTGGTTTAATCTGGATCAACCCTGTGTGGAGGAGACAGAGCTGCAGCAGCAGGAGCAGCAGCATCAGGCCTGGCTCCAAAGCATCGCAGAGAAAGACAACAACCTGGTATCTATTGGCAAGCCACCTCAGAGCACTACAATGATGAGGAAGAAGAGGATGAGGAAGATGATGAGGACATGCAGGACATGGATAAGATGAATGACTATAATGAGTCACCTGATGATGGAGAGGTCAATGAGGTGGACATGGAAGGCAACAAACAGGATCAGGACCAGTGGATGATCTAGGTAGACAAGCCAAGGTGGCCTCAGAGTGATTCCAGACCACCCCAACCTATTTTGAATCCACAGCCTCAGCCACTCAGCCTGCAGAACCAGCTTGTGGCTATAGTGCCTAAAGCTTTCCCTTAGGCACTTTTTCAGCTGATGCCAGGACAAGGTCTCCTTGGGCCCTTCCAGGCCATCAGTCTTCCCTTGAATCCCAAGAGCCTGAGCCTATCCCACCTTCCTGGCTGGTACCTCACTCCTTGGTTGCCAGGTGTGGTCCCTTTCTAACCTCTTTAATAAAGAGGTTAGTCATCCATCCATCCACCCATCCATCCATCCATCCATCCATCATTCATCCATTTATCCATCCATCATCCATTCATCCATCATCTATCTATCCATCCACTATCCACTATTCATCTACCCATCCATCATCCATCCATCATTTATCCACGCATTCATCTATCCACCTACCATCCATCCATCCATCCATCTGTCCATCGTCCACCTATCCATCCATCATTCACCCATCCATCCACCCATCATCCATCCATCATCTACTCATCCATCCACCCATCATCCATCCATCCATTCATCTATCCATCCACCATCCATCCATCTATCCATCATCCATCCATCCATTCATCCATTCATCTATCCATCCACCATCCATCCATCCTTCTGTCCATCATCCACCCATCTGTCCATCTGTCCATCTATCATCTATCCATCCATTCATCTATCCACCCATCATCCATCTACCCATCCATCCATCATCCACCCATTGTCTATCCATCTACCATCTATCCATCCACCCATCCATCCATCATCCACCCATTGTCCATCTATCCATCTACCATCCATCCATCCACCATCTATCCATCCATCCATCCACCCATCCATCCATCCACCTCACCTATTCAGCCGTCTATCTACCATGTATCCATCTGTCCATCTGTTCATCTGTCCATCTGTAGGAGGGACTTAGCCAAGCAGACCCAGCTGCAATGCTGGCATATGGGCTGCTGATACTTCCTCCCTGAGCCAACCTGGAATCTGTCAGCAACTAGAGACCACTGATGATGCTGGATCAGGTGATGGAGTGAGCCACTGAGAAAAAGACAGCATCATAGCTGGCTACCTGAAAGCCAACGAGACACTGGGAGGGGGTATAAAGTTTTGCCCAGTTCCTGTAATAAACGAGTCTGCTTTTGCCACTTGCTCAACTCCCAGAGTCTGCATCATTGACTCTGCACCTTCTTACCCCCACCCTCAAGGGTCTTGATCAGGCAGCAGCCAGCCAACCATCCACCCACCCTCCTCATCTACTTACCCATCTAGCCATCCATTATCCATTCACTTCACCTATTCACTCGTCTATTCACCATGTATCCATCTGTCCATTTGTTCATCCACCCATCCAGTCACCATCCATCCATCCATCCATCCATCCATCCATCCATCCATCCATCCATCCATTCATCTTACCTACTCACCCATCTATCCACCATGTATCTATTCATCCATCCACTTATCCATCTGTCTGTTCATCCATCCACCCACCCACCCATGTATGCACTCATGTATGCGTGTGTGCATCCATTCAACATATTAAATACTAAGCATTTTTGTGATCTAGGTCTGGTATGCATCCCCTCCCCCACCTCCATGGGAAAAAACTGGCCAGAGCTGCTCCTTGATCGTAAGGGACTAAAAGCTGAGTGAAACAGACACCTTGCACCTGTCTCATGTCCAAGGACTGCCCTGAACACCATCTTATTTGATGACCATGGTCAGTATTGTTAGCACAGGTTAATGATTGAGATAAGGGCTCAGAGAGGTTAAGTGAATTGCCTGAGGTCACACAGCTGCCTGTCCATTCACTTGTCTGTCCCTATGATAAGTGCTGATATTCATTTTACATGCTCAAATCCGTTCAGAATGTCAAGGTGAAAATGTATTTTCAAATCTGTCCTTCAGAAATAAGCTTTCTTAAAAAAAAAAAAAAAAGAAAAGAAAAAAGAAAAGAAAAGAAAGGGAAGAGACAAATAAGGAAAGTTATTTTTCCATCTTGCTTAGATGGGGACAGTTTTGAATTTATTTTTTCAGATTGAACAATCGTTCCTCAAATGGATAGTGATAGGTGATCTAAAAAATAATCTTTAAAAACGTTGCCGGGTTGGCCATTTCCTCTGGGTGACATAACTCAGTGTGACAGAATGCATTTAAATTCACAGGATAGAAACAGCCAGGAATGCAGCACAGGAGGCATTTGTGTGGACTGCTGGCTCGGGTCCTTAACCCTCTCCACTCATCAGTCTCCCTCTCCCAGAAAGGTCCACTGTGGGGGTGGCCGGACCTTCACTTCCTTCAGCGCACCTGCCTGTGCAGCCACTGATGGAGCCATGGGTGGTTCTGTTTGCTGGCGATGGAGCCCAAGTCTCACTCATGCTAGGCATGCGCTCTAGTCCCGGCCCATACCACTAGCCCCAGGTATTCCTTCTTAGGCTTCAGCCTTAGCAGCGGGCAACTGGTGAGTTAGAGCAGAGAGCACCGACTCCTTAAAGAGCCAGAGGAAGCATTGGTGGGACCTTTCTAACGCTGGTGCTATCTGGCCCTCTGGGTTCTGTCTATTCCTGTGGACACCGTGAGTGCAGAGGGGAGGGGCACAACAAGGTGAGGCTGATGGGCTCCAGGACAGACGTCTGCTGGGGCGTCAGTAAACAGTGTGTGTGTGTGTGTGTGTGTGTGTGTGTGTGGGTGTGTGTGTGTGTGATTTCCGACACCTCCCTCCCTGCCTTCTCCACAGCTACTGCGAGCGAGCAGAGTGGGCCGCTCAGTCTTGCAGCTTCTTTTGTGGGACATGTAGTCCTGTTTCCCATTGTGTGTACAGTTTTCCATATTTTTGTCTACATGTGGTGTGCCCCTGTGTATGGTATATGCATGTGTGCACATATGTGTGCAGGTAGAGGCCAGAGAAGGATATTGGTGCCTTCTTCTATTGCTCTTTGCCCATTTTCTTTAGACATGGTCTCTCACGGAACCGAGGACTCCCTGCTTTGAAAAGCAAGACTGGCTGCCCACCGAGCCACCTGAAAACTCCTACGTTAGCATTACAGGTGTGCATGGCTATGCCTGGCTTTTTAAAATCGGCGTGAATGTGTGGAATCCGAACTTGGGTCCTTGCACCTGAGCTGCAAGCGTTCTTACCCCCAGAGCCATCTCCACAGCCCTTCATTCACACTTGATGGTAGCATTCAGGAGGCAGGACCAGAAAGTCATTCTCAGTTACATAGTGAATTCCAGGCCAGGCTTGGGTACATGAGATCCTGTCTCTGAAAAAGCAAAACTTCAGTCTTTGTTTTGGACTTAATGAACAAGTTTGAGTACAAACTTGAGTGGGGTGGCTGAGAGCAGGAAGGTGGGGTGGGAAATGGAGATGCTGACTTGTAATTCTTGCTCTTACCTTTCTAGCACCTCACTTTTTTCTTTAAAATTTTTATTAATTGGCCAGGCAGTGGTGGCGCATGCCTTTAATACCAGCACTTGGGAGGCAGAGGCAGGCGGATTTCTGAGTTTGAGGCCAGCCTTGTCTACAGAGTGAGTTCCGGGGCAGCCAGGGCTACACAGAGAAACCCTGTCTCAAAAAACCAAAAAAAAAAAAAAAATTTTTTTTATTAATTTATCATCATCACCATCATCATCTTGGTGTGTGTGTGTGTGTATGTGAGTGTGCAAAGATGTGTATAGTGAGGTCAGAGGACACTTCATAGAGGTGGTCCTCTTCTTTCACCTTTATGGGGGTTCTAGGGATTGAACTCAGGTCATAAGGTTTGCACATATTTACCACCAAACCTTCTTGCTGGTTCCTGGCAACACATTTTTCTTTGTTAACACAAAGAAAATTTCACAGGGAGTTTTGAGATGCAGTGAGCTGATAGAGAGGTTTGTGACAATGGATAGCATTGAGCATTTGCAGTCACTATCAAGGGGTCTTAACAAGGAGGCTAATGTGAAAAAAGACTTGTGCCTTCGGAGATCACCTTTATAGCACAAAGGGAAATCCAGCTGCATGCAGAAAAGGAAAGCAGATGCAACAACCGACAAACCACAGCTACCCAGGGGTGAGATGATAGCCGCTTAGAACCAGAGGAAGCAGGGGGTGGCCACGGGGAGATGTAAGGCGGGTTTGCAGGGTGGCCATCTTGAAAGAGAAGAGAGTCACATTCCTGGTCCCTAAGCAAAAGTGGTTAGTTCAATTTGGGACATGCTGAATCGCAGACCTAGGTGATATATTAAAGCATAAATACTGAGCAGAGAGGGGAGATGGGGCTGCAGGTAAATGTAGCATTGAGACAGCAGGAGAGGCACAGGATGGGATGGATGACCAGGAGGCACAGGATGAGATGGGCGGCCACAAGGAGGGCCATGAGCCTCCAGGTCAGGAGCTTCAGAGACCAGGGACTGAGTGTCCACCACAGGCCAGTCCTGCAGGCTGGGTCTGAGTGTCCACTGCGGGCCAGTCCTGTGGGCTGCGTGTGGAGAGGTTGCTGGCCTCTCAGAGACCAGAGTCTGAGTGTCCGCCACAGGCCAGTCCTGCAGGCTGTGGAGAGGTTGCTGGCCTCTCAGAGACCAGAGTCTGAGTGTCCACCGCAGGCCAGTCCTGCAGGCTGGGTATGAGTGTCCACTGAGGGCCAGTCCTGCAGGCTGCGTGTGGAGAGGTTGCTGGCCTCTCAGAGACTGTTTTGGATCTGAAGGATGAGGTTCATTACTCTTGCACTCAGGGGTTGCTGTGGATCTAAATGAGAGTCAGTGTGTCTGAAATCACAGAGCACAGTCAGTATCCAGAGCACAGTCAGTACCCAGAGTGCAGTCAGTACCGAGTGCAGTCAGTACCCATCAGGAACGGATGTTCCTGTTATTGCCTGTCCACAGTCATCACACATGCTTGTCCTGGTTCTGGTCCCCACTTCCCCTCCCATCCACAACATGTCACAGGCCTGCATACACCGGCCACCCAGGTGCACCCAAGCAGCCCACGACCAGGTGGAGCACAGCTGCCAAATGCAGGAGTTGGCTTGTGGTGTGATCATGGTCCCAGAGCCTCCTGTGTTCTTGGAGTTTCTAGAATCAGAGCCTGAGCCTAGTCAATCGTAAGAAATCACACTGAGCCACAGGTCTCCTCAGTAGGTCAATTAAACAAACAAGTAATGGTGAGATGCAGAGAGAGAGAGAGAGAGAGAGAGAGAGAGAGAGAGAGAGAGAGAGAGAGACAGAGACAGAGACAGACAGAGACATTGAGAGACTGAGAGGGAGGGAGAGAAGGAGGAAGGGAGAGAGATTCAATGTGGCCATAACTGGGAGAAGGAAGTCTATTTGGGGGATCTTAACTTGAGATTCAGGTTTAAATAAAAGACAAGTGATGTGTCTAGCTAAGACCCGGTCAAAGCATGGTCCTGCTTGTCTCCAGTGTGTAAGGCAGTCTATAGTCTTACAGGTCTCTAAGTCTGACACGCTGTTGGAACTGCGTGAAATCGCTCTTGCAGTCCAGCTCCCTCTCTGGCTGGCCTCAGACTGAAGGCTTTCCTCCTCCCAGCAGGAGATTGGAAGAGGAAATAAATGCACTGTCTTTGGGTTTGTCTCAATAATCTGGTAGCCAAAGGGAGGGGCGTAGTATCTTTAGAATAACTCCACTGCTGCCGGGATGAACAGCTCTGCCCACTACCCATCTGGGATCCTAGGAGATCCCTGTCCCTGCCAGGGCCCCTTTGTTTCCTCCGTGCAGTGGCGAGTGAGGTGGCTCGCCACTCACTCTACATACAGCGCTCTATGGCTGATGTTTCTAGCGATCAGCCGGGAGCTGAAGAGAACAAGTGTGTAAGTCAAGTAATGGAGAGGAGTGTTGCCCTGGCTTGTGTTCCTTAGCCAGTCCAGTCTGCCTCTGTTGTCACATGGTACTCCACCCTGTCTATGGGTCTGCTCTTCTGAGGACCAGTTCAGGTGGTATCAGGAGCCCAGACAACTCCACTCGGAGCCCAGCCAGACTAAGTGCGTCTTCGAGACCCTGTTTCCAGATGAGATGAGATTCTCAGTCCCCACAGTGAATGCCGTGACAGCTCTTCTCTGAAGGCACTATGTCATCTAAAACATACTTCTAAAAGTTCTTTCTTTATAATTTGAGGAGGGTCAGGAAAAACCTCCCCAGAGGAGAGAGGGTTAATCATGGTTCCTTGTGTTGTTAGACTTTAGGAAATACATGTTCTCTCAGTTAAGTGCAATCTCCTGGGGCAGGTCATCCTTCAGGGATGACTTCTCCCATTGTAAGATGAGGCACAAAGAGGAGAGCAACATCCCACTGAGCTAGGGAGCAGAGAGGATGCAGAGCACTGCCGGGGGGGTGGGGTGGGGGGGAGGATGGAGGGAGCTGTTGTTCTTGGTGGTACCTGCACAATTATAAACAAACACACACACAAAGGAGGCCAGCTGCAGAGGTGCCATATCCTCGTGTGTGTGTGTGTGTGTGTGTGTGTGTGTGTGTGTGTGTGTGTGTGTGTGTGCAGGTACATACGTATATGCATTCATGTAGATGCCAGAGTTCAGGTGTCATCCTTAGGAATGCTATTCACCTCCTTTAGGCAGGCTCTCTCATTGGCCCAAAGCTCACCAATTTGGCTGGGTTGGCTGGCCAAGCCCCAGGCATCTTTACCTTCCACGATAGTGCAGGCGTAGAAGCACACACCACCATGCCTGCCTTTTTAAATGTGGCTTATGGAGATTGAACTCAGGCCCTCCCGTTTTTAAGGCGGGCGCTCTGTAGACTTAGCTGGTTCTGTTTGTTTGTTTGGTTTTGTTTAGTTTTAAACAAAATCTCAATCATTTGGATTTACCAATGAAGACGCAGGAGCCTGATGCTGTGGTGAAACCCTGCTAGTTCAGCGACAGGGAAAGCAGCCAGCTGACCTTCCTCCACAGCTGACATCCCAGAAGGAATCCACTCTCACATCAGCTCAAAAAACCTCCTTCGAATTGAACGTCCCTCTCTTCTACTTCCTGTGAGTCTCTCTAGCCATCCTCTTGACTCCCTCTTCCTCTCTATGGTTTTATCTTAATAATCCTACATTTGCTTCCTGTCAACTGGTTGCTTGCTCTGTCTTTTGACTTACGGTTGACTTTATTTAATCCTGTTTACAATGTCAAGCAGAAGGCTTTTGGATTAAAGGTATGTACTAAATAAAGCTGAACCCCATCACAACTAAAAACAAGTTTTTCCAGTAAATAACACCAGCTCAGGGTTCACAGTGTGATCAAATATCCTGCGACACCTGGCTGGAGGTGCTAACAAGAAGGGACTGGATCATAGGGATCCTGACTCCATCAGTGGACAAATCCATTGATGAGTGTGCACCTGACTGTGCGCCTGACTAGGATACTAGGGGCAGCATCACGCTGGAGGAAGTCACTGGGGACAAGCCTTTGAAGGGCATACCTGTCGGGGAACCCTTCCTCTCACACCCTGTCTGCCTCCTTGTACCATAGAGCATCTTTGCTCTACTGCATGTGCCCACCATCTTTTGCCTCTCCTTGGGCACTCTGAGTGCCCGCACTCGGGTCCTTCCGACAGGGGTCGATATTGGAAGAATAGGCATTGTGGACAGTGGGACTCAGGAGCTTAATGTGCTTGCATTGTGTCTGTGGTACTCAGAGGGCACCTTCAAATGGTGATCTGAGTGGGAGGTAGCTAGGTATCTTTTATTTTTTTAAAGATTTGTTTATTTATTTTATGTATATGAGTACACACTGTAGCTGTACAGATAGTTGTGAGTTAATTGTTGGAAACTGACTGCTTTTTAATTCAGGGGAGAGCGCTAATGCAGTCCCCCACTACCACAAATTATGCAGGAAACTGACTTTTTTTTAGGACCTCTGCTCACTCTGGTTAACCCTGCTCGCTCCAGTCAGCCCTGCTCGTTCCGCTCACTCAGTCCCTGCTTGCTCCGGCCCAAAGATTTATTTATTATTATAAATAAGTACACTGTAGCTGTCTTCAGATGCACTAGAAGAGGGTGTCAGATTTCATTACGGGTGGTTGTGAGCCACCATGTGGTTGCTGGGACTTGAACTCAGGACCTTCAGAAGAGCAGTCGGTGCTCTTACCTGCTGAGCAATCTCACCAGCCCAATAGCTAGGTATCTTGCTGTGGGAAAATACTCTGATAAAAGTAATTTAAAGAGGAAAAGGTTTTTATTTTGCCTTGTGAGTTTCAGGGCAATAGAGTCTATAATGGCAGGAGCAGGCAGCAGAGAGACCCCGTGTCACTGTCACAAAGGAAGCTGAGAGAGATCATGATGTCAGGTGAAACTATACACCCTCAATCATTGCCCTCAGTGTTCTACTTCCTCGGCTGAGCTCCGCCCCCAAATGTTCCATAACATCTCCGACAGCATCACCAACATGCATTTGGGTACATGAGCCCACGAGGGACATTTCTCATTCAAACCACAGCAACCGCCTTTGTCAAAAATCAAATGGCTGTGGGATCTAGTCTGGGTCTTGGGTCAATCTATGTCTGGGTTTTCAGTACTGTGCTGTTTTGCTACTCTGTCTCTGCTGTGCACACTGAGTGCACATAATGAGATCTCCACTATTGCTCCCCCCTCTCAGGGTTGCTTTGACTACTCAGATATTTGTTTTTTCCATGAGAATTTTAGGATTGTTATCTCTGTTTCTGTAAAGAATATCCTTGTAAGTTTGGTGGGAATTGCACCGAATCAGTAGATCACTTCTGGCAACAGTCATTTTCACACTATATCCGCCAACCCACGAGCGTGGGCGGTCTTCTTCACCTCAAAGGTCTTCAGTTTCTTTATTTAGTAGCATCAGTGACCACTTTTCATTGTAGAGGCCTTTCACTTCCCCGGGGGTGGTTCATTCCTATGTTTTCTTATGCGAATGGGATTATTTTCTTGATTTTTCTATTAATGTGTTTATTGTTGGCATATAAAAAAATATTGACTTTTGTATGTTGGCTTTGTATCTTTCTACTCTGCTAAACGTATTTTTCAGATCTGAGATCTAAGTATGGGGATCACATCCTCTGTAAGAAAGGATACTTTGAGTTCTTTCTTTTCTCTTTGTGTTCTTTCTATTTCTTTCTCTTGTCTTACTGCTCTGGCTAAGAATCCTATACTATTTTGAGTAAGAGTGGAGCAGGTGAACAGCTTTGTCATGTTCTTGATTTCAGTGGAAATGTCTCACATTTTCCTTTTTTAGTCTGTTGTTGGTCAGAGGCTTGTCATAGACAGACTTTATTATGTTGATGTTTATTCCTTCTGGTTTCTTCAGGGCTTAAATCCCGGAGGATGTTAAGTTTGGTCAATGTGGTTTCTGTCTCTGAGTCTGCTTATGTGTTACATTGTATTTATTAATTTGTACATCTTAAATCAATCTGAAAGGAAGCCAACTAGATCATAGTGTACGATTTATTTACTTTTAATCTTATGTGTTTGGGCATTTTTCTTGTGTGTATGTCTTTGTACCATGTATATGCCTGATGCCTGTGGAGGGCCAGAAGAAGACGTTGGACTTCCTGGAACTGAAGTGGCTGGCAATTTTGAGCCCCCATGTAGGTGCTGGAAATTGAACCTGGGTCCTCTGGAAGGGCAGCCAGTGCTCTTGATTGCTGGTCCATTTCTCTAGTCCCAAGGAATGATTTTTTACAAAAGTGCATTGTTGACTTGAGTTTGCAAGCATTTTATAAGGAATTTTTGTATCTATATCCATCAGTGAAATTGGTGTGTTGTAGGGTAACCTTCTTGTGCACTGTATAATGGTTGTCTTTGTAGTATTCAAATGGTGATTTCTGTACTGGCAGAGAGTTGAGTCCTGGCTGGCCTTTGGATGGCTCATCTCCTGTCTTAGTATTTTGTAAACATATACCTTCCTCACCCTCTGGCTTAAAGAAAAGCTGATGGACAACTTGAGGCAGGACAGGAAGGCAGAACTTCCTGGTAGAGAGAAAGGAACTGTGGGAAAAATCTGGCACAGGAATTTTTCCCAGTGTGACACAGAAGGGGAGGGAACAGGTGCTGGGACTGGGCCATGTGGCAGATGTGGACTGGAATAGTAGGGCTGATCTAAGTTAGATGAGCTAGTTGGGAGCTATCCAGCTGCAGTACCTAAGCTTTTGTAAATAATAAGCTTCTGTGCTATTACCCGGGAGCTGGTGGGTCTGGGACAGTCTGGTGACATCCTGTATCTTTTGTTCTTGTGTCTTTATCTCCTTTTGGTGCCAGATATTGTGGCTTCACAGAATGACTTACTAGTCTTCCCTTCTCTTTCTGTCTTGTGGAATATTTTCTGGAGCATTGTTCTTAATTATTCTGTAAAGGTCTGTTAGAATTCAGCAGTGAATCCGTCTGGTCCTGGGCTCTTTGTTGTTGCCGGCAGGTTTATTCTGCTGTTTTGATCTTCTTGTTTCATGTATATTCACTTAAGATATTTTCATGTTTTTGGTTTAATCTCAGTGGGTTGTTTGTGTCTAGAAATGTATCCATTTCTTCTAGACTTCTAACTCATTGGAATATGTTTTCAAAGTATTCTATAGAGATGCTCTGTCATCTGTTGGCATTCATTGTAAACACCCCCCTTAACTTTTAATTGAACTTATTTGTTTATATTTATTTATTTATTTATTTGGGTCTTTGAGACAGATTCTCATGTGGCATAGACTTCAAACTCAATAACCATTCTCTGGATTCCTAATGCTTCTGCCCTTACCTTCCAACTGTTGGCACAGAACAGATAAACTCCAAAACACCAGCTTCTAATTTTATTAGTTTGGCATTTCTTTCTCTTTTATTCAGTTAATTTGATTAAGAGTTTGTCAGTCTTCCTTATCTTTTAAAAAAAAACCTCTTTGTTCTTTTAGTTTCCATTTCATTCATTTGTATTCTTGTCTTTATTATCTCTGTCTACTAGTTTTAGGTTTGGCATGTTTGCACTTTTTTTTCTAAAAATGAATTGAATTATTAGGTTGCATATGTGAATCCTTGCTCATTTAAAAAAATGTTTTTATTACCACCTATTAATTACAGACAATAATGGATTTCATTACTGCATTCTTATGCAGGTGTAGTATGTATTTCTATCATACCCATTCCCTGTTGGTCCCTCCAATTCCTGCTAATCCTTCTCCTCTTTGCAATTAGGCCTGTTCTATTCTCGTGTGTGTGTGTGTGTGTGTGTGTGTGTGTGAGAGAGAGAGAGAGAGAGAGAGAGAGAGAGAGAGAGAGAGAGAGAGAATGTGTGTGTATGAGTAAGTAAGTGAGAGGGATCCAGTGGTTTTCATAAAGTTATTTACAGGAGCATGAATGACAGTTTGTTTACAGAAACCTGGGCACTTTCCTGACCTCTATAGCACTGAAGAAAATCTCTCTCACACACTCCAATCAACCTGCAATGGCATATAACCTCAGGGAGGGTTGGGGCCCATGAATCCTTCTCCTTTTCATGAGAGGGTGTTGGTGGGCCCAGTCTTCTGCTAATCTTTTGCAGGTAACTTCAAATGCTATGAATTCAAGAGTGCAGTAGCTGTGCCATGCCCTCCCCTCTCCCTGGCCTTTGCACTGCTTCTACCCTTTCTTCTGTTATGTTCTCGGAGCCTCGGAGGAGGTAATACAGATGTGCCAATTGTGGCTGGGCATGCAACAGTTACTTAGTCTAGGTAGTTTGAGCAGTTATGAGCCTCTTGAATTCATTGCTGACAGCAGCAAAAAGAAGTTTGTCCTGACAAAAGATGATAATAGCTCTAATTGATGGGGACAATATAGTTGTTTAAAAGGCAACTTGATAGTTACATTGTGTCTACTTAGAAAAACAAAAACAAAAACCAAAACAAAACAAATAAAAGAAAAGCAATCAACCAAAACCAAACCAACCAACCAACCAGCCAGCCAACCAACCAAACCAGCAGTGGCTTCCCCACTAGTGCTCTGACCTCCTTGCATAGGGACTTTTGTCTATGTTTACAGAACCAGACTTTGAATTCTTTCCTGGAGACGAGGTATCTGATCCAAGCGGAAAATGATTGGTTAGCCCTGTAACAGATTTGCCACTATTGCAACAGTGTGTTCATCCTGCCTGGCCATTTTGTATTGTTGTGTGAAAGCTTCACAGCCTAACATGATTGTTGATAACGCCTCCCCAGCAGCCTTCACAGCCCTCTCATCATTATGAGTGCCAGCCCCCAGGGAGGAGGCTTCCCGAAGGGATTCAACTTGTCTTCTCTGTATCCCATGACTCAAGTGTGTGTAGCATCTTCAAAGCTCTTGTTGATCATTTGATGTAGGTTCTCATAGATATGGACTTCCCTCTTAAAATTGCCTCTGTTCTAATCCAAAGGTTCTCTGTTCATTTGCATCTGATTATGGGGGTTTTAAACTTTCCTGATTTCTTCAGTGTTCCACCAAGCATTCTAGTGAGTACTGTTCAGTCTCTGTATTTGTGTACTTTCTTGTAATTGCCTTATTGTTGATTTATTATGTTACAATCTGATAAGATACAAAGAATGATCTTTATATTTCTCAAGACTTAAATTATATGTTTTAGGATGCTACCAATTTCAGACAAAGTTCCATAGGCTGTTGAGAAGGATGTACATTCTGTAGTTGTTGGATACAATATTCTGTAGATGTCTTTTAAATCTATCTCATCTGCATGTGAAACTTCTTAAGCCTTTTGAAAATAATTGTTAGGTTATTTTTCAGAGCCAGGCCTAGTGGTGCAACTCTTTATTCTCAGCACTTGGGAAGCAGAGGCAGGCAAATCTCTGTGAGTCCCAGGATAGCCTGGTTACACAGAAAGTTCTAGGATAGCCAGGGCTACATAAAGAGACTCTGTTTCGATGCTCTAGTGTGCTCAGAAACTCCTAAATGCTGGATAGTAACTTTAAAAACCCTTGCCAATTTGACAAGCAAAAGAAGTGTCTCAGTATTTTAAGTTGTATTTCTGATGTGATTAGCTCTTTACAAAATATATGTGTGAGCCGGGCAGTATGCCTTCAATCCCAGCACTTGGGAGGCAGAGGCAGGCGGATTTCTGAGTTCGAGGCCAGCCTGGTCTACAGAGCGAGTTCCAGGACAGCCAGGACTGTACAGAGAGAAACCCTGTCTCGAAAAACCAAAAAAAAAAAAAAAAAGTATGTGTTATGTGCTAGCTTGAGTTTTTTTTTAAAGATTTATTTATTTATTATATGTAAGTGCACTGTAGCTGTCTTCAGACACTCCAGAAGAGGGAGTCAGATCTCTTTACAGATGGTTGTGAGCCACCATGCACCATGTGGTTGCTGGGATTTGAACTCAGGACCTTCAGAAGAACAGTCAGTGCTCTTAACCTCTGAGTCATCTCTCCAGCCCTAGCTTGAGTTTTTAATTTTAAATGTATTCTTATTACATTGTGTGTTGATGTGTGTGTGGGATGTATACATGGCATGACACGTATGTAGGCAGAGGACTTCATAGAGCTGGTTCTCTGCCTCCACCTTTGCATGGATTCCAGGTAAAGATTGTCAGGTTTCCCTGCAAATGCCTTCACCCAGAGAGCTAGCTCCCTGCAAATGCCTTCACCCAGAGAGCT
>NW_022196897.1:149091994-149102674 GCF_008632895.1 Mastomys coucha
CCCAGAGAGCTAGCTCCCTGCAAATGCCTTCACCCAGAGAGCTAGCTCCCTGCAAATGCCTTTACCCAGAGAGCTAGCTCCCTGCAAATGCCTTCACCCAGAGAGCCAGCTCCCTGCAAATGCCTTTACCCAGAGAGCTAGCTCCCTGCAAATGCCTTCACCCAGAGAGCTAGCTCCCTGCAAATGCCTTCACCCAGAGAGCTAGCTCCCTGGCCCCAGGTTTTATTATTATTAACTAAGAATAACAAAATGTCTTTATGGGCTATGGTGTTATGTTTCTGGTACTTTCCTACCTTACAGACTGATCAACTCAGGTACTTAGGTTTATATGTCCTCTTAAACGTCTACTATTCTTCCTGTTGAGAGCATCTTCTTCCCTAGCACTTTCAAATTAAATTGTGTAACAATTAAATGCTTACTATTTCTCTCCCTGAGTGACAGGACAGCATGACTTGTACCTCTCAGGTGGCCATGAATCTGTCCTCAATGACAAATTTCTTCATGTCTGTTAGTTTTTTTTTTTTTTATTTTCTTCTGTAGACTGAATGTCCTGTCCTCTGTTCCACGGGGACATTGACAGTAGAATGGTGTCTTCTTCATTTTGATGGAGAAGAAATGCTAGACATTAGGTCTTTGTTATATGGCAAGTAATTTTTTTGAACTCACATTCTGTTCATGGTGGCTCTTGCTCTGCAGAAGGTTGGCATGTGATGTCGAGTGTGTTCGTTTCCCCGTTGGGAGCGTCTCCTGAGCTTTCTACGTTTCTTGCTTGCAGCGCCTTTCTTTCCTGGTCGCAGAAAAAGATTACTCTATATTTTATTCTAGTTTCCATGTCTTAATTAAAATAATAATTCTTTGATTCTTTAGGGATTTACTTTGATATGTGGTGGGAGGCCTCGGATTTTTTCCCTGCCCCAAACTGCAAATGAATTGTTCCTACATCCTTAATTGAGCATCTCACAAAACTTGCCATTAATTTAAATGCCACTTTAATCGATACTAAATTCTAACATGCACTGGGGTGTGTCTGCAGGCTTTTTACTCATTTATAGTTGATATCTCTTCATCTACATTGTTTTTAGTAATTATTATTTTACAGCCCATTTGATAACTGCTAGATAAAATGTATTATTTATACTTGTGAAAAATTTATTATTTGCTGTTTATTTCTCCATTCATAGTTTAGACTCAGGTTTTTATAAGTTTCAGTATGTTGCTAGCTGAGTTTTAATTGCAATTCCACTAAGCTTGCATATGACTTTGAGAGAATCAATAGTTTGTAGCACTCTTTCACTGTTCATGTGTAGGTGTGTGTCATTACTGCTCAGGGCTCACTTAGAACTCTGCAAAATCTAGACTTGCTGCAAATGCTTCTGCATGGATCTCAGAGGCTGTACTCCTAGGGAGAAAATCAGTCAATCTGTCCATCCATCCATCCATCCATCCATCCATCCATCCATCCATCCACCCATCCATCCATCCATCCATCCACCCATCCATCCATCCATCCATCCATCCACCCATCCATCCATCCATCTACCTATCCATCCATCCATCCATCCATCCATCCATCCACCCATCCATCCATCCATCCACCCATCCATCCACCCATCCATCCAACAACCCATCCATTATCTATTTGTCATCTATCTAGCTATCACATATTTATAATCTATCATCTACTTATGTATAAATCATCTGTCATCAGTTCATCATCTATTGATCATATATTATGCATTCATCTATCATCTATCAACCAATTATCTATCATCTATTAATAAATTAGATATACTAGATGGTATATCTACCTATAATCTATCAATAAACTTTATCTATTATCATTGATCTATTATATGTCATCTACATGTGTATCAATCGTCTGTCTATCTGTAGGTCAATTCTCTGTCTGTCTGTCTGTCATTTATCTATCTACCTTCACAGTTGTTTCCAGCTGGGAGCAGTTCTGTCCTGGGGGGATACTTGGCAACGTGTGGAGGAAGCTTGGAGACCAGCAACTGGTATCTGGTAGGCAGAGGCCTGTGATGTTACTAAACATCTTACAATGACCAGGACAATGGCTACACGAGGCTGTTCTCTGACATCCACACACTGGCCAAACCATGCATGTACCCATATGCACCCACATGAGCAGGTACACACATAAACACTCATATGAAAACACACACATTTGGTTTCATCTTCCTCCACTGGTGGGTATTGTGTTGATTTAGCTTTTGGCAACTGAGAATAATGCTATGAACATGGATATAGAAATACCTTTTTGAGGGCTGGAGAAGTGGCTCAGTAGTTAAAGGGATTTGCTACACAAACATGAGAACCAGAGTTATGATCCCGGCATCCCTGTAAAAGCCAGACACGCCCCCCCCCCTTGCAGCCCCAGCACTGAGTGGGGCAGAGGCATGAGAATGCTTTCTGTTTGCTGGCTTTCAGCTTAGCTGAAAATAGGAACATGAGGCTCAGTATGAGAGAGCTTGCCTCAAAGGAACAAGGCAGGTGTACAGTAGGAAGCCTGATGCTGTTCTGTGGCCTCTGTACACACACGAGCACACATATGCACATACCACATACAAACGAATCTTTCTCTCTTCTCTCCCCTGTCCTCAGCATCTCTCAGAGACATGCTTTTCTCAGTTTGCATGGGTGCTGAGGAGCATTACTAGGGCATACAGCAATTCTGGGTTTAATACTCCGAGTAACCACAGCACCGTTTCCACCCGCAGAACTGGTGGGCTCTGGCTTCTCTACATCTTCAGAGCCTGTTTGTTACCCCACCTCATTGTAACTTGTTGTACCACCCCGAGCATCTTCCCAAGTGAGTACAGGGCAGCCATTTATCATTTCTTTCTTCTTCTTCTTCTTCTTTGTTTTTTTTTTCGAGACAGGGTTTCCCTGTGTAGCCCTGGCTGTCCTGGAACTCACTCTGTAGACCAGGCTGGCCTCGAACTCAGAAATCCGCCTGCCTCTGCCTCCCAAGTGCTGGGATTAAAGGCGTGTGCCACCACTGCCTGGCAGTTTTCTTTTTCTGGATTATGATAGTAACAACTTTTTTGTTGTTGTTGTTGTTTTGTTTTTGTTTTGTTTGTTTTTAGAGACAGGGTTTCTTTGTGTAGCCCTGGCTGTCCTGGAACTTACTCTGTAGACCAGGCTGGCCTTGAACTCAGAAATCTGCCTGCCTCTGCCTCCTAAGTGCTAGAATTAAAGGCGTGCTCCACCACTGCCCAGCCAACAACTTCTTATGATTTAGTTAGGAGATGAGCAGGTTGATACCCAGCCCCACTTGGCCTGGAAGTCACTAGGTAAAGTAGGCTGGCCTTGAACCTGTAATGCCCTCCTGACTCCCCTGAAGGGAGCGGGGTTAGAGACATGCGTCACTCACCTGCAGAGGCAAACTTTTCCTACCCTAGCAACCTTGCAGTTCTGAATGTATCCTTCTGGTAACCGGCTGCAGAATTGTATTGCCTGTGTCTTCTTTAGTGCTTTTTGTACATGGGAGACATTAATGATGATTGGCTTAGATGAGTCAGTCGTCTCTGACTTAAGTCAGAGTGACAGGATTTTTCCTTTTTATAAGAGGACATTATTGAGATAATTTGCATTTAGTGAAATGCACAAGCCTTAAGCATATGGCGTGATGGGTTTAGACAAATCTGCACAGCACAATATCTACTGCTAAATCAAGACACAGTGTGGTTTTACAGACCTGGGAAGCTCCCCGTGGCCATTTCACTCATCTCCTAGACACCATTTCTCCATGGGATGGGGGATGACTCAGTGGATAAAGTACTTATATACCAGAACCAGAGTTTAGATTCTTAGAAACCATGTAAATCTGGGTGGGTATGGTAGCTCACACGTAATCCCAGTACCTGGGAAGTGGAGAAAGGGGATCCTTGGGGCAAGCTGGCTAGTTAGACTGGTAAACACATGTACCCATACATATTTGAACACACATACACATGTGTGCACACATTATGAATATATTTCTAAGAAAAACATTAACCACTTCTCTGATTTCTGTCGACAGAGATTTATTTGTTGTGGAAGAGCATCGTGTAAGCGGCATCCGTTCGTCTTCCGTGATTGGCTTCTTGCACTCCACATGGCTTTGCGAGGTCCTCAGAGCATCATGTCAGTCGTCTGTTTAGCTTTGTGAAATGAGCTGATAAGATTTTTCACCTTTTTTGGTTCCCTGAAGGCTTTTTTTTTTTTTCACGTGGAAATGATTTGCTGTGTGGAAGGCTGAGGTAACTCTGCAGGAGCTCAGGGGAGGCGAGAGCCGTCACTGAAGACACCTCTTAGCTGGTTTCTTTACACTGTCCCTCTGGTTGGGACTACTCTATCCAGATAGACCATTTGTCCTTAAGACAAGTTTTGGTAAGTGATATCTTTCCAGAAACTAATCTATCGCATTGCAGTTTTGAGATTATAAGCATACAGCTGTGCTGAGCGTTCTCAGTGTTGGAACTATGGTTACCTCTTTTGGCATTTATAACACTTATGCTTAATGATAGATGTAGGATTTTTTTTAAAAACAAATTTACATAATTCTACTTTTTAGTGACTATTATGGTTACAAATCAATATAATTGCTATGAGTGATGCCCCTTCCATTCTGGATCCTAAAGTTATTTTTTATTTTTTTAATTTTTTATTTTTGGTTTTTTGAGACAGGATTTCTCTGTATAGCCCTGGCTATCTTGGAACTCACTCTTGTAGGTCAGGTAGCCTCGAACTCATAAATCTACCTGCCTCTGCCTCCCAAGGGCTGGGATTAAAGGCGTGAGCCACCACTGCCTAGGGGTATTTTTATATCTTTATGTGTGCTTGTGTGTGTGTATGTGAGTTGCATGTCCACATGTGTGAGCATGGGCATGTCAGTTAGGTTGAGAAGACAACATCGGGTGTTGGTCCTTGCTTTTCGCCTTGTTTGAGACTGGGTTTCTTTTTCTCTCAGCTCGGGATTAGCTGAATTCTGAATACTCTCCTGCCTCTGCCTCCCCATCTTGCTATAGGAGCACTGAGATTATAGACGCGTTCTACTGTCCCCAGCTTTACCTAAGTTCTGGGGATCCAAATTCAGGTTCTTACCCGTCTTCCAACAAGTCATTTCATCAGATTCTAGTGCTACTTTTATTGATTTAAAATAAAAATAAGAACATCAGGCAGCCATTCCTTTTGGAAGCTCTGCTGGAGAATCCTTTTGCTGTATCTGTCCATGCACATGTGTATCCATGCATATGCATGTGTGCTTGTGCACATATACATGCATGCCTCTGTGTGTATTCACAGGGCCAGAGGGCAACTTCAGGTTCATTCCTCTGGAGCCTTCTGCCTTTGTTTTGAAATGGGGTCACTTTAATGACTATGCCAAGTTGACTGGCCAGGGAGCCCAGGGATTCTCCCTTCACCAGTCTCAGGGTTGGGACTGCAAGCTCATGCCATCACACCCAGCTTTTTTGAGCATGCTGGAGTGGAGCTCAGCTCTTCCTGCCTCAGGGACACTAACTGGCTGAGGTGTCTCCCAGCCCCAACTCTCACCTGCCAGCTCATCTCTCTGCTCGTGAATACAGCCCCTGCTCTCCAAGATGGTTTGTTTTCAGTCGTATTTTCAGCTTCTTTTCTTTGGCTATTTCCATCTCTTATACACTTCTATTTTCTTTATTTGTTAGTTTTCATTTTAATCAGTGTACAAGGTGATGGGTTCCGCAGTTCATTTTCTTTTTTTTTTCACCCCATAACTTTCTTTCTTTTTTAGATTTATTTATTTAGTATATGTGAGTACACTGTAGCTGTCTTCAGACACTCCAGAAGAGGGCATCAGATGCCATTACAGATGGTTGTGACCCACCATGTGGTTGCTGGGATTTGAACTCAGGACCTTTGGAAGAGGAGTCAGTGCTCTTAACTGCTGAGCCATCTCTCCAGCCCCCTCCACAGTTCATTTTCATACACACTTTGTTTTATTGATCCTTTTGCCCCATCCGGGTCCCACCCCATCAGTCTCACCTCTCCTCTTCCTACTCTACCTCCCTATGTTTTCAGTCACGTGGATTCTGTTTCCCTTCTGTCCCACCCCAACCCTTAAGACCTGTTCCCCACTCATGGTCCCATTTCTAGTCTCAAAACCCACGGCCCCCAATATACATATATCTAAAAATTAAAGTCTAGGCTCCACATATGGGAGGAAGTCTGTGACATGTGATGTGTGACATGTGACATTTGCATTTCCAAGCCTGGGATACTTTACTGAAAATAGTAATTTCAGGCCCATCCATTTCCCTGTAAATGTCACAGTTTCATTTTTCTTTATGGCTATATAAAATTCTCTCTCTCTCTCTCTCTCTCTCTCTCACTCACACACATACACACACACACACATACTATTTTTCTCATTCATTTATCTATTGATGGGCACCTAGTTTGGTTCCATTTCCTGGCTAGTGTAAATACTGCAGCATACTTATTACAATTATCATATATGGAGTTCTTTGAAATAGGGTCTTGTTATGTAGCCAAGACTGGCCTGCAACTAGAGGTCCTTTTGCCTCCATTTGCAAAATGCTGATATTAGATATATGTATTAAAATGATAGCCTACTTTAATCTTTTATAGAAAAATTGAAAAAAAAATAGTTTAAAAATATTTGTTATTATTTTGATTTTTCATTACAAAAATGTGTGAATAAAAAAACCTTATTATAAACATACCAATTGCATCAAGCCAGTCTCAGAAAGACAAATATCTCATTTTTGTCTCATACGTGGTTCCTAGACTTTATAAAGCTACATACAATCCTGTGTGTATCTATGATACGAAAGTAGAAATGAAATTAACTAGGGGAACAAAGGAGACTAACCAGAGGGGAAGATGGCGGAAGAGATGCGATGGGGGGAGGTGTGGGGGAAAACATGCTCAGTGTGTGGAGACTAACGGGGCAGGGGGAGAAGATGGGGGGTAATGGTGGAAGTGGAGAGTGGGGATGTGAGGGCGTGGGGGAAACATGCTCAATGCTCAGTGTTTTCTTACAGACAAAAGTCTTTACGCAACAGAACTCCGTGTACAATGAATATACACAATGGAAAGTAGAAAGAGAAAAAAAAGTATTTTTAGTTGTTTTGTCTGAATTAGGATTCAGATAAGGCTCCCACGTTCACTGGATTGTATCTTGTAGCTCTTTCCTTGCTTTTGAGTCATTGGGGGAACCACGCCTTTTGTTCCCAGTGCTTCTTCTATTTAAAAATAAATTAACTAGGGTTGTGGACATGGCTCAGCAGTTAAAGCACTTACTATACACGTGAGAGGTCTGGAGTTTGGGTCCCGAGAGCCCACTTAAATGCCAGGTGGGCACGGTAGAGCTTGCAGGTGATTCCAGCTTTGGAAGGTGAAGGCAGGGGAGTCCTTGGAGCAAGCTGGCCATTGGGAATAGCTATGCTGACAAGCCCTGGGTTTGGCTGAGAGACCCTGACTCAAAGAAGAGAGGAAGGATGATGGAGGAGGATTCCAGACAATAATCTTGGGCCTCCACACACAAGGACATGCTTAGAAACAGTAAAATGGACGCAAAGGCAGAAAACGGGAGAGAAAAAGGCTGAAAACAGGAGCTTCAAGCCACAGAGGAGGGGAAAGATGAGGACATGAAAAACCAAATGGGAAACATCACAGACATTTGGGGAGGATGTGCACAGGGGTGTGGCCCCAGCAAATGCTTAGTGAATAGAGCCACACCAGTGTTATCTGTATGTCTCGGGGAGGTATGCATGTATGTATACATGCATGTGTGTACCTGTATGTGTTCGGTGTAGGACATGGAGTATCCTGTTCCATCTCATCTGCCTCGTTCCTCCAAGGCACGCTATCTTGCCAAATCTGGGATTTGTTCTCTTTTTTTCTGGCTGGTCTTGCTGGTCAGTGAACCATAGAGATCCCCTGTCTCCGCATATCCAGGGCTGCGATTACAGGTTCACTCTGCTGGGCTTGGCTTTTCACAAAGGTGCTGGGAATTTGACCTTGGGTTTTCATTCTTATGCAGGAAGGGCTGTTAGCCACTGAGCTATCTCCCTCCCCTCCTGTGCCTTTGAAAAGTTTTCTTTGTGTGGTATGGTTTGTTTTTCAATAAGGATCACATATCTGAAATTTTGGCTTACATGTAGAAGAAACTTGATGTCAAGGCTGTGCAGAGCAAGTTAGCCAGTGACTCGCATATGGCTGCAAAGCAAGAGACTCCCACCTTGTGTGATAACAGGGCAGTGACAAATGGGCCCCCACTGAAAGCTTGTCAGTAGAAACATAGTAGCCCACTCTTGAGAGTATGAAGAAGGAAAATGTATTACTTACAACATAGTTCCTTCCTTCTTTTCTTTTTTCTTTCTGGTTTTTAAAATTTTATTGGATATTTTCTTTATTTACATTTCAAATGTTTCCCCCTTTCCAGGTCTCCCCTTCAGAAGCACCCCATCTCATCCCCCCTCTACCTGCATCTGTGAGGGTGCTCTCCCCACCACTCTCATCTTCCCACCCTGGCATTCCCCTACACTGGGGCATTGAACACCCTCAGGCCCAAGGGCCTCTCCTTCCACTGATGTCCAACAAGGCCATCCTCTGCTACATATGTAGCCATTGCCATGGATCTCTCCATGTGTACACTTGGGTTTTTTGAGACAGGACTCCTCTGGATAGCTCTGGCTATCCTGGAACTCTGTAGACCAGGCTACCCTCAAACTCAGAAATCTACCTACCTCTGCCTCCTCTGCCTCCCAAGTGCTGAGATTAAAGGCATGCACCATCACTGTCCGGTTGTTTTAGTTCCTTTTTTATT
The DNA here is from genome assembly GCF_008632895.1 of Mastomys coucha. Taxonomy (NCBI): domain Eukaryota; kingdom Metazoa; phylum Chordata; class Mammalia; order Rodentia; family Muridae; genus Mastomys; species Mastomys coucha. The sequence goes on from NW_022196897.1 coordinate 149,100,831, forward strand.
GCTGTGATAAAACACCACGACTAAGGCAACTTACAGTAGGAAGGCTTTATTTGGGCTTACAGATTCAGAAGGTTGAGGGTCCGTCACCATCACGGTATGGAAGCATGACAACAGGCTGGCATGGTTGTACGAGCAGAAGCTGAGTGCTCACTTCTTGAGTTGCAAGCACAAAGCAGAGGGAGCCGCCTGGAAATGGCATGGATGGTTAAAGTCTCCAGGCCCACTTCCAGTGACACACTTTCTCCAACAAGGCCAGACTTCCTAGATTCACATAGCACCACCAAGCAACCCACTCTTCAAAGTGTACAGAAGGAAAACATATTACTTACTGTATTAGTCTTTCCTTCTCCCTCCCTCCCTTCCTCCCTCCCTTCCTTCCTTCCCTTCTTCCTTCCTTCCTTTTTCTTTCTTCCTTTCTCTCTCTCTCTCTCTGTCTCTCTCTCTCTTTCTCTCTCTCCCTTCCTCCCTCCCTTCCTTCCTTCCCTTCTTCCTTCCTTTTTTCTTTCTTCCTTCCTTTCTCTCTCTCTCTCTCTCTCCCTTTCTTTCTTCCTTCCTTTCTTCCTTCCTTCCTTTCTTTCTTTCTTTCTTCCCTTCCTTCAGTTTGTTTTATTTATATTTTTTGAGACAGGGTTTCTCTGTATAGTTCTGGTTGTCCTGGTCTTGAACTCAGAGATCTGCCTGCCTCTGCCTCCCAAGTGCTGGGGACCAAATGCTCAAATGCATAAGATTATGAGGTCTCATCCAAACCACCACACTTATGACAAATTTATTACTTATTTTATTAGTGTTTTTATATACTATATAATACATTATATATATTGTGTAGCCCAGGCTGTCCTTGAACTCATAATTTTCCTACCTCAGCTTCTTGAGTACTGTATTAAATTTGTTTTGGGAGTTGTGGAATTTATAAAGCACTGTCCTTAAGGTGATGAAATAATTCAGTTAGTGTGTGTGTGTGTGTGTGTCTTTATGCATGTATATGTGCATGTGTCTTTTTTCTTTTTTTATTTATTAAATATTATAACAAAAATGAGTATTATAAAAATTGTTTGATATAAAACAACAATCAATTGAACAGTCTTATGTAGATGCTTGTCTACAGCAATACTGAAAATGCATATATTTTTCTCAATATAAATTTTAAATAACTCCAAACATATTAACTGTATATTTTAAAATAATATATCACTACTAGTATTTTTTTAAATGAACATAAATAGATGAAGACTTTTTGTTTGTTTGTTCTTTTGGTTTGTTTTTAGTAAAGCTTAAAATCTTGGCTCTTACTTTAGTATAATTCCAAAATAAGAACAATTTTTAGACATTGGATTTCATTGTAATAAGGCTGTACTTCAGTGGCCCTCAAATCAACAAAGGATTTTACCTCCATGGTAGCTAAGCTGAGAGTTGGCAGTTCTGCTGTGCCAAGGAGTGAATTGTAGGCACGCTTTTGGATACAGATTTTCTGCTATGGTCAAAGCTATTTTACTGGAGTGAGTGACTTTATTCTCAGCCCACAGAGAGCAGGTTACATTCGTTTAAGAAATGGTGTATGTATTAAGATGGTTTATCCATGAAGTCATTCACCAACTGTTTCAATAAACAATGGTTCTGCTTGGAGGGTGGCACAGACATTCCACATGACTTCTTCTTCTTCTTTTTTTTTTTTTCATTGTAATAAGGCTGTATTTCAATGACCCTCATATCACCAAAGGATTCTACCTTCATCGTAGCTAAACTGAGAGTTGACAGTTCTGCTGCACCAAGAAATGGATTGTAGGCTCAATTTTTGGATACAGACTTCCTGCTATGGTCAAAGCTATTTGACTTGAGTGAGTGAC
>NW_022196897.1:149103496-149116981 GCF_008632895.1 Mastomys coucha
TTCCTAGGTTTTGTATCTCCAGGATTGTCTCTCTTTCTGATTTCTTTATTGTTTCTATTTCCATTTTTTTTTTTTAAAAAACACCCTTTCTTTCTCTTTTTTTTAAAAAGATTTATTTATTATTATACATAAGTACATTGTAGCTGACTTCAGATGCACCAGAAGTGTCAGATCTCATTATGGGTGGTTGTGAGCCACCATGTGGTTGCTGGGATTTGAACTCATGACCTTCGAGAGAGCAGTCAGTGCTCTTACCCACTGAGCCATCTCACCAGCCCCCTATTTCCATTTTTTGATTCTGGATTGTTTTGCTCATTTCCTTCACCTGCTTGATTGTGTTTTCCTGTAGTTCTTTAAGGGATTTTTGTGTTTCCTCTTTAAGAGCTTCTAACTCTTTATCTGTGTTCTCATGTATTTCTTTGAGGGTGCTATTTCTGTCTTTCTTAAGGTCCTGTATCATCATCATGATAAGTGATTTTAGATCTGAATCTTGTGTTTCCGGTGTGGTGTGTCCAGGACTTGCTATGGTGGGAGACTTGGGTTCTGATGATGGCAAGTGACCTTGTTTTGTGTTGTTTATTTTCTTACACTTGCCCCCTGCTATCTGGTTAACTCTAGTGCTACCTGCCCTTGCTAAATCTGACTGGAGCCTGTCCTTCCCGTGATCCTGGTTGTGTCAGAACTCCTCAGAGTCAAGCTGTCTCTGTGATCCTGTGATTCTGGGATCCTGTGATCCTGGACTTGTTAGATCACCTGGGAGTGGGACTTTCTCTGTGTGTTATGGGACTGGCTGTGGAGCTTGCGCCCAAGGTCTACTCTAGACTCCAGCCCAGATAGATCAGAAGGAATCCGAGTCACTGGGCTGGCGGAGTTCCTCTGTGCCTGGTCCCGCTGTCCCAGTTACTCCCAGTGTTGGGACAGGTGTTGGTTCCTCCTCACCTCTGATCCTGGGTATGTCCGAGCTTCTGGGAGTGGAGTTTCCTCTCGTGCACGTGTCTTTATGTGTGTATGTGTGTTTATCTATATGTTTGCATGTGTATGTGTGTGTGCATGTGTGTATGTGTATATGTGTATGTATCCATAAGTGTACTTGTATGTACAGGTGTACCTTCACGTGTGTGCATACATGAGGGCTTAAAGATCTATGCTGAGTGTCTTTTTCAATCATTCTCTACTCTTTTGAGATAAGCTCTCTTACTAAGCATGGAATTCACCTATTCAGCTAGATGTCTGGCTAGTGAATCCCAGAGACCTACTTGTCTCTACACCTCAGAGCTAGGACCACTGGAGTGCTCAACTACACTCAGCGTTTTTACACTGGTGCCCGGAATTGAACTGAGGTCTGTATGTCCACACAGAAAGTGCTTTACCAACTGTACCATCTCCCCAAACCCTCATTTTTAACAACAAATCACGTAAGGTAGACAATGAGCTCAGAGAACCTAAGTGACCTGTTTAAGTTCAGAATTTGCTAAAACTGGGATTTAGATTAAAGTCTCTAGTTCTTTTGGCCTGACCCTCAAGGCCACCTCAAGGTCACCTCAAGGTCACAGGATGGTTGAAAGAGGAGGTGAAGATCACAGGGTGTGATGAGCCAATGACAAAAGGTGACATGTGCCAGCCAAGTCCTCACTGTGTTTAGTGACACTTTCCTAACAGCCACTCAGTAGTTTCTTCACACCAATCACTTGCCAGACTTGGCTGTTTCCTCCCCTACTCCCTGCCTTCTTGGAAAAGCAGCAGGAAAGTGTTGCATTTTAACAGGGTATGTCGAGTGGTACCAATGTTCTGTTGGGAAGCAGATTGGAGTGGGTACCCGGGTGTCTCTGTAGAAGGTGGGAGCCAAAGCAGGCAACATGTGCTAAACAGATACTGTTTACACGGGTGGCCAAGTCTCCTTTCTCTTGGCTTTGGATGCTGTGAATTATTTTCCTGGAATGGGATCAAGCTTTCAACATAATGCATGTATTTAATATTTAAATACCATGAGCTAGCTGGCTTTTTTTTTCTCTCCCCAAGTCAAGATTATGAGGGTGAGACCAAATCTTGTTAAGATATAATCTGAGTTGCTCTGCTAATAAAAATAAATTAATAAGGGTCTGGGGAGATGGCTCAGTTGGTAAAGAGCTTGCTGTCTAAGCATGACGGCCTGAATTTAGTTCTCCAGCACCTATGTGAAAGGTGGGTGTGGTGGTGTGCAGCCATACTGCCCCACTGGGAAGGTGGAGACTGGAGGATCCTGGGGGCTCACTGCTCAGCCATCCTAGCCGAATCAGTGAGTTCCAGGTTCGGTAAGAGACTGTCAATCAAAAAATAAGGCAGAGGACTGGGAAGATGGCTAAGTAGGGGAAGTGCTAGCTTTACAAGTCTGAAAAGCTGAGTTTGGAGCCAGAGTGTAGGTGGGAGTGCATACCTGTCATCCCAGCACTGGGAAACGAAGACAGGAGGATGCTGGGGACTTGGGGGGCAGCTAGTCTAGCCAATCAGTGAGCTCTGGGTTCAGTGAGAGAATCTGTCTTAAAAAATAAGATGGAGATAGAGGAAGATGTAGGCTTAGGCTTCTCAAAACCTACTTTAATTATTGTTCCTTAACGTTTCAACCTCCCTTCTAGCCCATCACCCACCCAAAGTAGGGGAAAAAAAGTTAATAGGAAATGGGGGTTGTGGACCTATTTAGAAATAGTTCTTTGGGGTGATTCTAATCTTCGCTGTCAGCAGTCCAGTCTATTCACAAACACCAAACATGAATCAGTAGCACCAGCTTGATCTAGAAGAAACCATGAGGCTCTGCCAATCTGCATGAGTGCGGGGAAGTGGCAAGAAGCAGCCAGAATGCCACCGGAAGTTCTTTACGTTTCTCTCTACAAAGTCAGGATAAGCGAAGATCAGTGAAGAAAGCAAGGCTAACCAGTGCAAGAGTGTCATCAGTGAAGCCCAGCGAAGACCAGCAAGGAATTGCAAGGCGAACCAATGCAAGATCGTTGCTCACTGTCTTTTGGGTTACACTTACACTTTTTCTAACATCATGTGTCCTCTAAAGCATCCGCTCCAGCCAAACATCACATGCCCTTTCACAAGGCAGCTTCCAGCAAAACACCTCGTGCCTGTTCTCAGCAAAAACTCCCGCCAAGTGGTTACCTGTCCGTTTCCAGACTTTTCTTTCCATGATGCTGTTCTTTCCTTCTCCTTCTCAACTCATCATTTCAACCGCTGTCACTTCTGATGGACACCTTGGCGTGCAGGATGCTGGAGAGAACCTCTAGTTAGAACTATTCATGCTGCCAAAAGGGAAACTGAGGCGGGGGGGGGGAGTCAGGGACCTCTCTGATAAGTACTGAGTCCTTTTCCCCTCCTTTTTCCTTTGGTTTTTCCAAAGCTGGGATTTAGATAGAAGTCTCTGGTTGTTTTAGCCCTGTCCTTTTAGGTGGAAGTCTCTGTCCTTCATGGTCACTTCAAGGCCAGAGGATGTCTGCAGCATGAGATGAAAGTCACAGATATGAAGAACTAACAACAAACGATGGTGTGTGCCAGCCCAGCGTGTACCGTGTGTAGGGACACTTTCCTGAAGACCACCCAGCAGTTCTGATGTGGTCACCTCAGAAGCCCCTGTCCCTGTTTCCTTAGAATCTCCATTCAAATGCTGGGAAAAGCCTTTGTTCAACTCTAAGAAGGAAGAAGTAAGCTTAGATTAGGGAGGTCACCAGCCAGAGGGCATGGCACTGCCTTGTACAGCCCTTGTAGAAGATGCTCTAACTACTTACACTTTCTGAGCCCCCTGACTTCAGAGAAGGAAAAAAAAAGAGAGGGGGTGTGGAGGGAGAAAACAGTCTTTAATCCCAGCACTTGGGAGACAGAGGCAGGTGGATCCCTGTGAATTTGAGCCCAGTCTGGTCTACAGTGTGAGTTCCAGGACATCCAGGGCTACGAAGATGAACCCTGTCTCAATAAAACAAAACAAAACAAAAGTAAACAAATAAAAAGAAAAGCTCCTTTTCTGTATTGTCAGGTATCCTTGGGGATTGTACCTATTGAAGAGTTATTGGTCCAACCTTACCAGTCACCTCTGTTTGGAGCAGATACCAAACCATGTATCTAAGACTTACTTATGAGGGCATGGAGGATAAATCTAGACTCTGTAGTGTCCTGAGGCTTCGTGGTCTAAGGCAGGCTAAGTCCCTCTTGGTGAATGTCTTGGGTTTTGGAAAAATGTAACAAACCTTGTTGGAGCCAGAACTCTCTTTCTTTTAAAAAATTGCTTTTAAATTTGCCGTGTATGTGCCTGTGCCAAGGTGCATGGGTGGAAGTCAGTGGACAACCTTTGGGAGTTGGTTCTATCTATGTGCGTTCTGGGAGTCAAACTCAGGCCATTAGATTTGGTAACACGTATCACATTACTTGTTTGGCTGTCTTGCTGGCACTGGCCCTAGAACTTTCTGCAGGTAGGTTCAACCGTGTGGAAGGAAGCTTGGCTAGTCTTCAGGTGGTGGAGACTCTAAAACCACAATCCATAAGAATGCCCATGGAGCTTTCCACGGTGCTGGATAGGTGTCTGTCATCTTGACAGAAGTTAGAGTCACCTGAGAGGAGGGAACCCCAGGTGAGAAAATGCCACCATAGGCACCTGCTGTAGGCAAGCCTGTTGGGCATTTCCTTAATTAGTGATTGATGGAAGATGACTCAGGTCCCTTGAGGTGGTGCCACCCTTAGCTGGTGGTTTTGGGTGCTAGAAGAAAGCAGGCTGAGTAAGTCAGGAGGAGCAAGCCAGTCAACAGTGTTCCTCCATGGCTTCTGCCTCAGTTCCTGCCCTGAATTCCTACACTGACTTCTCTCAGTGATGGACTGTAACCCAGAAGTCTAAGCTAACAACAACAACCGCCCCCACCCCAACTCGTTCCTCTCTGAGTTGCTTTTGGTCACAGTGTTTTTATCACAGAAAGAGAACCCTATTAAAGGCACCCAGCTTATCTGTGTAGTCAGTGTCTGCTACATTTCCGCATGTGTCCTGAGTCGTCTCCATGGTCAGACTGGGCAAAAGCTGGGGGCCAGACATGGAGTGGCAGTAGAACACTACTATAGGGGTGGCAACGGGTGTTGGTTGAGTTGAAACCCCGAGGGTCCTCCTGCCTCAGGAAACTCAACTCAATCACCTGCTTCGACAGGAAGAAGGGAAGAGCTCAGGTTGTATTGCAGGGCCAAGAGGTTTCAAGAAACCCAAATACCCACCTACCCCACCCACACCCCATGGCATGCAGAATTGGCTGAGGCATTCCATCAGCCTGCACTTGCCGAAGCTTGGGGGGCTGGGGCGAGGGGAGAGCAATGTTGTCACTTTAATTGCATTGGCATAAATATTTGATATTCAATAAATTAGATCTGGAGCAAGGAAAACATTCTTGCAAATGGATTTTTTACCTGGAGCCCAGCCCCATTAGCGGAGCAGAGGAGGGCAGCCTGCCCCGGGGCCGGTAATTAACTCAAGTGGAGCAGAACTAAGCATTTCTGACAGCCTTCCTGGTCTAGAATTAACTGTCATCTCAGAGGGAAAAAGAAACTGTATTGTCACATTAAGGTTCTCACAAGGCTCGGCTGCCACTGCTGGGCTGGGCTCCATCTCCTCCTGATGCCCTAAGATGTGTTTTCATCATTAGAGACAAGTTTAAAAGCGACTAATGATGTATTTTATATCCACGTACCTGAATCACAGACTTCACCAAAAGAGAAGACATTAGCATGGTAATTCAATTTTTTTTTTCTCCTTTTTGGCAGATGTAATGAAACAAGATGCCGTGGATGCCGTTAGAAGTCACAACACTGTGATATTTGAAGATAGCACCGTCTGGTTTTTTTTCCCCTCCTCTCCGTATCAGGACTTGCCTATAATGAGCAATAGCTCAGCCCCTGTCTGTCTTCACTATCTCCCCCTCCCCCCGACCCCCACCCAGCGTTTATGCAAGTAGCAATTGCTTCTGAGAAAAAGAAAACCGCTGGAGCTTGAAGCTCCTGCTGGAAGCCACTGCCTTGCCTCAGTCTGTGGAAACCCAGATGCTAGAAATTGGAGTTTTGCTGCACTTCGCCTTGCCAACGTATGCTCAGGAGTTCTATTTTTATAAGGTCGGAGAGTTCTCTGCAAGACTCAGCACACTGGCCGGAGAGGGATGGCTGCATGCCTGTGTGTGTGTGTGCATGTGTGTGTGTGTGTGTTTGTGTGTGCATGTGCATGAGCTGTGTGGGCAGGTGTGAGTTGTGTAGCTGTTTTCACAGGCTACACATACCCGAGTCTCAGGGCTTGGCCCCTTTTGTTACTTATTGACACCATTTCCTTTCTGAGTCTCTGGATGGTCTCCTTTCTTTCAGTCTGTCTGGCCCTCACCTTGATCTGGACACTGCCTTCTGTCTGTCTTTACTCCCTGTGCCATGGAAGGTATGAAGCTGTGTTTCCCCACTCCCAGCTTTCTTCCTGGTGTGAAGCTGTGACCCTTGCCCCTTCCCACCAGCTTTCTTTCGGGCACCCTAGCAGTGGCCCCCTGACCTTGGCTGCTCATTATAATTGTGGGATCCCATGCTGAATAAACCAGAACACACATCATGGGGTCTTGTCAGCTTGGAAGCTCTTGGGTGACTTCCCCTTTGAGTTATAGGAAACACCAAGCTTGGCCACACCCCTTGGTTTTCTTCTCCACATCAGTTCTTTAACTTTCAGCATCCTCTAAGACCCACCAACATGTCACATTCTCTGTGAAGCCTTTCCTAACTCCTGTAGTCTGAATTACCTATCCACCCACCCACCCAACCATCCATCCACCATCTATCTATCTATCTATCTATCTATCTATCTATCTATCTATCTATCCATCCATCCATCCATCTACCCATCTACTCACCCAGTCATCCATCCATCCATACATACATACATACATCCATACATACATACATCTATTCATCCACCCACCCATCCATCCATCCACCCATCTACTCACCCATCCATCTATCCATCCATCCATCCATCTACTCACCCAGTCATCTATCCATCCATTCATCCATCCATCCATCCATCCATCCACCCATCCATTTATCCATCCATTCATCCATCCATCCATCCATACATACATCTATTCATCCACCCACCCATCCATCCATCCACCCATCTACTCACCCAGTCATATATCCATCCATCCATCCACCCATCTACTCACCCAGTCATCCATCTATCCATCCACTCACCCATCCATTTATCCATCCATCCATCCATCCATCCATCCATCCATCCATCCATATCTTCAGCAAGTACTGAGTGCTTTCTGGTATCTTGTGTTGGGTCATGGAGACAACTTAGCAAAAGGATTTGATGAGTCTCTGCATGGCTCAGGGAGACAGGAAAGGGTCTCTAGAGAAAATGGAATTTGGGAGTGATCTGAAGGCTTGCAAGAAGCAGCTATAGAAGAGGTGAGGGCAGATAAAGGATTAAGTTGGGTCATTGGAGAAAGGGTTAGAGGACAGGAAGAAGTGAGATTCTGTTGGCTCCTTGAAGCATGGTGTATCTGCAAGCAGAAGTTACTCAGTATGCATTAGGACAGTGAAAGGCCAAGGCTAAAGGGCTATGAGAATCCGTGAAGCACAATGGATGAAAGATCAGAGGGTAGAGATGAAGACGACGAGTGCTTCCCAGAACATATAGGTAAAGAGGAAGCGCAGAGCCCAGGAGGAAGTCCCAGATGTGGAAAATGGGGTTCCAATCTGCTAGCTAGTACATCCAGCTGGAGATTGGCAGGGCTGGGATGGGCACAGGCAGGTGGCTCTGGAGTACACATATTCAGCTGATGAACCATGTGTAGCTTTGGCCCAATCTATGCTTAACCAGAGCTGGATGCTCCTCTGTGTTCTTTTAGCAGCCAACCTCTGACTTAGGTCTGACTCCTCGGGGTATGGGAGACTGGAGGACCAGGGAGAAATGAAGAAAGATTTGAATTTGCAATAACATTCAAGAGAGAAGTAGGAAATAGTATTTTTTTTAAAAAGAGAGTTCAGAATCTTTTGAAGAATAGCATGAGCCTTCTATACTGAGGGATTCAAGGGCCAAGCCAGTAAGCCTTTCTTGAGTGCTGAGCTTGGGGAGATGGCAGACAGTATAGCCTTGAGTCCCTGTGCCTCCCTCTGTCACTGCTACCTAAGTTCCCAGGCTTTGGAAGCATCTTAGATGCCTTGCCCTCATCTCCACATTTTACTGAGGTTTCAGCTACACGTGGTAAAATGCACCGGTCTTAGCATTCAGCATCACAACTGGTCTTTTGAACAGTAAATCCTGCTTTTAAAAATATTACATGAGTCCCCATGTTCTCTACACCTGTTTTTCCTTGATGTTAATGCCTTGCATTACCATAATACTAAGACACATGCACAGGCACATGGTTAGGAACAGAGTTGAGACTGCATTTGGATTTCTCCATGCATGGCTCTTTCTGTTCCAGGATCCCAGGCTGCATTCAGCTCTCATAACTGGGCGGTGGTGGCACACGCCTTTAATCCCAGCACTTGGGAGGCAGAGGCAGGTGGATTTCTGAGTTTGAGGCCAGCCTGGTCTACAGAGTGAGTTCCAGGACAGCCAGGGCTATACAGAGAAACTCTGTCTTGAAAAACCAAAAGAAAAAAAAAAAAAACCTCTCATAACTTCATAGCCTTGTCTGCTCTGTGACAGTTCTCAGTCTCTTCCTACTTATTGTGATCTCAGCAGCCATTTTGCCAAGTGTCTCTCCATTGGGGGTTAACTGGTGTTTTGTTTGAGATTAGACTGGAGTTATGGGTTATGGGGAGGAGACACAGATGTCAGGAGCACATGGTGTCCACATGACTTCCACTGGGGATCCTGGGCACTTCTGTATATGTTCATGTGTGTGCAGATATACATGTGTGTGTTGGTACCCATGTATACTGGTTTTTATTATCTGAGTCACCTGGGAAGGAGTGGTCTCAACTGAGCAGTTGCCTCCGTCAGATCAGCCTATAGACATGCCTGTGAGGCATTTTCTGGACTGCTAATTGATACAGCAGCCCAGTGTGGGCGGTGCCACCTGGGCAGGTGGTCCTAGCTTGTATAAGAAAGCCAACTGAGCATGCTCTGAGGATGAGCCAGTAAGCAGCAGGTTTCTGATTTAAGCTCCTGCCTTAAGTTCCTGCCCTGACTGACCTGGAAGTATAAGATGAAATAAATGCTGCTTTCCCCTAGTTGTGTTTGGTCATGGTGTTTATCCCAGGGACAGAAACCTAAACAGAGCTATGCACATGTGTGAGCCTGTATATGGCGACCAGAGGACAACCTTGGGTGTTGTTTCTCAATCATGATCCTTTCTCTCTTCGCCCCTTCCTTCCTTCCTTCCTTCCTTCCTTCCTTCCTTCCTTCCTTTCTTCCTTCCTTCCTTCCTTCCCTCTTTCCTTCCTTCTTCTCTTTCTTTCTAAAAAGATTTTATTTACTTTTATTTTATGTGTGTGAGTGTTTTGCCTGCATGAACATCATATGCACCATCTGCATGCAGTCCCTGAAGAGTCCAGAAAAGGACGTTGGGTCCTCTGGAGGTGGAGTTACAAATGGCTATTAGCTGACATGTGGGTGCTAGGCATTGGACCAATGCGCTTAACCACTGAGCTCAGGCCCTTGGTTTTGTTTGTTTGTTTGTTTGTTTGCTTGCTTGCTTGCTTGCTTTGAGATGGGGTTGTGCTATGTAGGCTCATTTGGTGCTTTCAGGGTTCCTCTGGTTTAAGTGCTGGAATTAAAGGTGCGTGTTATCATTTCAGCCACATCTTGTTTTCTGAGACAGGTAGGCAAGGCTGGCTGGCCAGAGAGGCCTGGGGATCCTTCTATTTCTGTCTCCCAGTGCTGGGATTGCAGGCACATGCCACGCGCATTCTGGAGATCTCAAGGCAAGCACTTTACTGGTCGGAACACTCCTTAGCTCCGGTTTCAGTTTTTCAGAAGGTCTTGCTAGGTAGCCCAGGCTGCCCTCAAGCTTTGGGCATACAAACCTCCTGCTTTCCCCTTCCATCACCATGCACAGTTGAATGACATGGTCAAAACTGCATACACCTGCATACCACCACTCCAAGCTAGATAAAGGAGATTTCCAGCTTCATCCAGAAAGGTTATAGAATCTTCCTAGATTTTTCACGTGTCTGTACCCATCCAGTGTCCACCCCTGCACAGATAACTGCTTCGTACCTTTCCGCCTCTATGAATGGCCTTGATTGTGAGTGAGCTGCATGGGGGAGGAATCTCATGCACACATTCACACACACACACACACAGACACACACACAGACAGACACACAGACATACATACACATATACACACACAGACACATACACATACATACACACACACACCACACACACACATACATACACATACATACACACACACACACACCACACACACAGACACACAGACACACAGACACACACACACACACACACACACACACACACACACCCTCTCTTTCACCTGCTGTTTTGGTTGTCTCAACTTCTGAACAACAGAGTACTTTTGAGACACACCCCAGTGCTGATGGACGTGTGGGTAGGCCCAGCCCTCTCAGGACTGTTATAGATGGACCTGCCTAATCCATTCCTGTGCACTTTCTCTGTGGACATTTTGTGCCGTTTGGTTTGGAGAGCCCAAGAGGTGCGGGAAGCTTTCACCTCCTCTCTTTAGCTCCTGAAGACTTTCTAAAAATACCTGCCTTTGCGCTCTCTGCAAATGGATGACGGAAGAATAAAAGCCTTTAAGAGGAGCAGAGGAAAAAGCTCTCGCTAGGAGAGAGCTGGACATTTTGTGCATCAGCACATCTCAGCTCAGGCCCCTGATAGTGTCACTGTCCATGGTCCTAGTGTCCATTCTGTCCCTCCTCACTGGTCTGAGGGCCTCCGTTCTATACTTGAGACCACCCCAGACCCTTCACTATGCTTTGGCAAAAAAGAGGTCTTTCCAGAACAGTAGCCAAGCCCCAACCGTCCATATGCCATTAGGACCCTCCAAAGCTTTTTTCTCTCTTAGGAAACCCCTCCAAACCCTCCCTGTGGCTCTGCCCACCTGCCTGCCTCATCCTCCACACCCCCGGGCTCGTCCCAGCTTTAGTATCTGCATTGACTCTTTACTCTCCCAGGAAGATCTGTGTGGCACACTCTGGTTCTTTAGGATTTGATTCTGTTGTGTCTCTGTGGAGGCCTTCCCTGACCACAGTCCAGGTGTCAGTCCCTCTCCCCTGTCCCCAACCTGTTCCCTCCTCCCCGTCATGCTGCCTTGCATCATTTTGGGTATGGCTTTTCTGAATCTTTCAGATGAATAGGATTATACAATGTGTAGCTTTTAGCCTCTGGCTTGCTCCTCTATCTCCTTTCATCCTGATCTCCCTCCTTCCTTTATCCTTTATTCCTTCTATAATCTGTCTGTCTATAATATGTCTGTCTGTTCTATAATATGTCTGTCTGTCTGTCTGTCTGTCTGTCTATTCCCCAAACCTCTTTGGCAAGCTAGGGATGGAACCCATGGCCTTACATATGTTATACAAGAGCTATCCTCAGTGCTGTACCTGGCTACTTTCATGAACCAAAATGCTTCTAGAGCCCAACCAAGGCAGAGTACAATTGCACCCATTCCTTTCTGTGATGGCTAATATTCTATCACACAGCTGTAACACACTGCATCCAATAACAAATAGCTCCGTTCTTCCATTGGACTGAGCACATAGTCCCCAATGGAGGAGCTAGAGAAAGGACCCAAGGAGCTGAAGGGGTTTGCAGCTCCATAGGAGGAGCAATAATATGAACTAACCAGTACCCCCAGAACTCCCAGGGACTAAATCACCAACCAAAGAGTACACATGGTGAGACTCATGGCTCTAGTTGCATATGTAGCAGAGGATGGCCTAGTCAGCCATCCATGACAGGAGAAGCCCTTGGTCCTGTGAAGGTTCTATGCTCCAGTGTAGGGGAATGCCAGGGCCAGGAAGTGGGAGAGGGTGGGTTGGTGATCAGGGCGAGAGGGGAGAAGATAGGGGGTTTTCAGAGGGGAAACGGGGAAAGGGAATAACATTTGAAATGTAAATAAAGAAAATATCTAATAAGAAAGCACATGTGTATTAAACACAATCCTTGAAGTTAAGGTTTAAAAGTGAAATCTCCCCCAGAGGCTCATGTACTTGAACATCCAGCCTCCAGCTGGTACCTTGGGTTATAAGTCTTTCTGAAGTCTAATTTTTATTTATTTTAATTGAAAAAAAATTATATGATACATTCTGATCACACCTTCCCTCTCCCTCAACTCCTCCCAGGTTGTCCCCACATCCCCACTCAGAACACAAAACCAGAAAACAAAATATGTACGCAAAATACCCAGAAAGAAAACAAAATGCCCAAACCAAGCAATACGTGAAGTCTAATATTCTTTAAAAAATACATTACTTGCCCATTTGAATTTCTTTCTTTTCTGAAGAAGATTTATTTGAAATTTTTTTCTATGTGTCTCTGTGGATGTACAGCACTGTATGTGCCTTCAGAGGCTGGAGAAAGGCTTCAGATCCTCCAGAGATGGAGTTCCAAGTGGTTGGGAACTCCCGTGTGGAGCTCAGTTCTCCTGGAGGAACAGTGCATGATCCTAACTGCTTTCATGCTGTCTCTAGGAAGCTGCTGTCTAGTCCAAGGTCACACAGCCTTATGCTTAACTTTCCTCTAAGAGTTGTAACTTACACTTCCTTACACATAGAAAAGGAAGGGCTTAGCGTCATCCTTTTGCTGGTGGATATCAAATGATCTTAGCTTCTTTTGTTAGAAAAGATTATTTTCAGGCTGGCGAGATGGCCCAGAGGGTAACGGCTCTTGCCACCTAGCCTGAGGATCTGAGTTTGATACCCAAACCCACGTGGTGGAAGGAGCGAACCAACTCCTATCAGTTGTTCTGTGATCTACACATGTGTATTTTGCCATCACACACACACACACACACACACACACACACACACACACACACACACATACACACACACACGATAGATAGATAGATACAGTAAACATTCCAGCACTGATGTTGGGTGGCTTACCACCATAATTCCATTTCCAAGGGACCCAGTTCTGTCTCTGGGACTTTGCAAGTGTTTTCTTTCTCTTTGTCTCTGTCTCTCTGTCTCTCTGTCTGTCTGTCTGTCTGTCTGTCTGTCTGTCTCTCTGTCTGTCTCTCTCTCTGTCTCTCTCTCATAGAAATAAGCAAATGAATAAATCTTAAAGGTTAGTCTTGTGGTAACTTTATAGGGTTTGGCAGAGAGGTTAAGTCACAACAATTCTCTAAGATTAGAGCTCTGAACATGCTGGCTTGCTCCAGCTTTTCCAATGTCTGTTGCTCTCTTTGAAATTCAGCTTTTTAAAAGATAAAGGGCCTGGGGAGATGGCTCAGTTGTAAGCATGAGAACCTGAATTCAGATTCCCCAGCACACACACACACACAC
>NW_022196897.1:149118407-149124856 GCF_008632895.1 Mastomys coucha
TGAAGCAACCCAGGCTGGCCTCATAATGACTGTGTATCTGAGGCTAGCCTTGAACTCGTGATTCCTCCTGAGTGCTGAGACTGTAGACATGCACCATCACATCCAGCTTTGGATCATTTTGTCTCCTTCATATCCAGAAGGAAGGGGTTGTCCCTGCTTCCTCTTGGTGTGTACGTGTGTGTGTGTGTGTGTGTGTGTGTGCTCACCTGTGGAGGTCATAGGTCAATACCAGGTGCCTCTTTCAGTTGCCCTCCACTTTAGTTTATGTGTTTGTATCCCTGGAACTCATTGGTTTGACTAGAATGGCCACCCAGTGATTTCTAAGGATCCTCCTGTCTGTGCTTTGGCAATGCTTTTTATCTGGGGTGGTGGGAACCGAACTCAGGTCTTCATGCTTATGTGGCAATTTACCACCTGAGCATCTTCCCCGAACTCCTGCTTCCTTCTGACTTACCATTCTAAGTTTTTCACCTGTTGGGAATCAAACCTAGGACCTTGCCCATGTTAGGCAAGTGCTCTACTACCTAGCCCATACTAGGTAAGTACTCTTCTACTGACCCCATACTAGGTAAGTACTCAACTACTGAGCTGCAGTCCCCTTTTCTTTAAGAACATGCTTTAAGGCCTTGGAGAAACTGAGGTCCTGTTCAAGCGGGGACATCACTCTCCCTGGTAGAGATCGCTCCCGCTTCTCAGCTGGCTGGCTACCTCTGAAGTGTTCCCTTGGATCTGGCTTTCTTCATGGAGCCCGACCCCAAGACCCACCTCCAAAGCAGCCCTCAATCTGCAGGCTGTTGCAGCCAGATCATGACGCTGGGCCCTCTCATGCCGTGACACCAACCCATCCGACACAGGCTAGCCTCCGACTTTATGAAGAATTGGAAACTCTGCAATCCATTAGGCTTTGTCTCGCGTCTTGAGCATCTTTCAAATAGTGGGGCCTCAAGACTGGAAGGACGTGGGAGGAAACGGTGGGACCCTTCCCCTCGACCTCTGCTGGGCGATTGAGGGCAAGCTGGGGCTCAGGAAGCCTTTTTGGTTTGGAGATGACTAATCTGGCTCTGGCCTGAGAATCATTCCAGTCTGGCTGGCTGGATGGCCAGTTTCCATGGTGACGGTTGTTATTGGTAACTGAATGAGCATCTCAGAGAACAGCTCTGGAGTTGATGGTTTTCCCTTCCAGTTGGAATTGAGAGGAGCCAGGCTTGTGCTGACGATCCTCTGCGAGGACTCACTGCTGCAGTGTGCTGTCTGGCAATCCGAAGCCACCTTTCCATTTCCCCTCTGAATTCTGCCTCCACAGAAGGCGGCACACACAAACTTGCTCTCCATTTTCTAATGTCTTCAGAGATGCTGAGGAACACGGGGACTTGAATCCTGACCTGTCTGCTCCTAAGTTGCTTGCTGTATTGCTGCCCTGCCTCTGTCTTCCTGCCCCATCCCCCACCGGGAGCACACACAGAAGCCTTATCAGACCCTCCCCAGTGACACCATCAGTCTGCTTAATTATGTGTGGGGACGGTTAGTATATCCTAGCGTGACTCCCAGACCAGAGGCTATGCTAGACATGGCTAGTCAGGGAAGACTTCCTTAGACGAGGTGCCCCATAGTTATCAGGGAAGCGGGGCACAGAGAAGCTGCAGAGATCTGATGGCCAGGTCCTGTCTCAAATTCCTTGTGGTCCCCTCTACATTTCTTCTCTCTCCCAGTGGAGTGGGCCTATGTGCTGGAATGGAAGTCAGACCATGAGGTAGAAGGCTTCTGGCATGGAGCTAACTCTTCTATCTCTCTCTCTCTCCTCATCTCCCTGTCTCCTTCTCTCCATCCCTCCCTCCCTTCTTCTCTCCATCTCCCTTTCTTTCTTTCTTCTCCTCCCTCTTGCTCTGCAAAAATCATTTCAGCCCCATTTCCCCTTGTTGCTTTCCCTATGAACTTTGCTGGCATATCTGTCAGGTCCTGAAGGCATGGGGAGTGGCAGCAGAAAGCCTACACTTCAGTTCTTGAAGGTCCTATGGCCTTCAAGGAACTGTGTGGTGCTGGTTGGCCACCTACATTCAACCTGTAGTACCCTTCTTTGGATGGGCATTCATCTGGATTTGTCTCAGCGGCTTCTGGTAGATATGTTACCTCCTTGCACTGTGAAACTGCCTGTCCTGCGCTCTGGGACCCTGTGGGGCTCTCTTTGTCTCTTAGCTGTTCCTCCATGTCTCCATGTGCTTCCCTTTCTCCCTAGTGGCACTACACACAGCACCTTGTTTCAGTTCTTACCTGTTCTGCAGCAACTCAGAGGGAACTTGCCAGCTCACGTCTCTGCTCCAGGCTGTAAACTTGCCAGCTTGCATCCTGCTCCAGGCTGTGGACCTGTGTCACTAGGGACCATGCCATAGCTCCCAGATGACCCCAGAGCATCTAAAGTCCACTTCTAATTGAACACTGTCTTCCTCATACAGACTCCACAGATTCCTGTGTTAAAGCTTTGCTCCTCAGTGTAGGGCTAGTAGGCCTGAAGGAACTTTAGAAGACAAGGCCCAGTGGGAGGTCTTTAAGTCATTGTAGGGATGTCCTTGAAGGGAATCAGGGGACTCTGGCCATGTGCTTTATGTCTCTTCTATGCCAGGGGGATGAATGTTTTTGTTTTGTTTTGTTTTGTTTTTGCCACCATACTAATGATGGTGTTTTTTCTTCACTACAAACCACAGAGTGCTGGGACCATGATTGTGGCATTTAATTTTTATTTACATTGGTGTTCTGTTTCCATGTATGTCTCTGGGAGGGTGTCATATACCCTGGAACTGGAATTACAGACAGTTATGAACTGCCATGCGGTGCTGGGATTTGAACCCGGGTCCTTTGGAAGAATAGCCAGTGCTCTTAACCACTGACCCATCTCTCTAGCCAGACCAAGGCAGCTCTTATAAAGGAAAACATTTACTTGGGGTTGGCTTACAGGTTCGGAGGTTCAGTCCAATACCATCATGCCAGGAAAGCATGGCAGTGTGCAGGCAGGCATGGTGCGGGAGGAGCTGAGGATTCTCCATCTTGATCCGAAGGCAGCCAGGAGGAGAATGTTCAACACTGGGCAGAACTTGAGCAATAAGAGACCTCAAAGCCCACCCCCACAGTGACATACCTCCTCCAACAAGGCCATGTCTACTTCAATAAGGCCACACCCCCTAATAGCGCCAGTCCCTACGACCAAGCATTGAAGCACATGAATGTACTGGGCCAAACCTATTCAAACCGCCACAGCAGGAATGGGAACTCTTCCTCATACTTCCTCTCCCGCACTCCTTCATCCAGTTCTTCACCAATACTTGCTAGTTCTTTCCTGAAAGACTTTCGATTCTTCCCATACGCCCACACCTATGCTCTGCATGCTGGGTCCTTGCTTGGAACTGTTATACATCCTTTGTAGCTCCTGACCATTGACACTGTAGTTAGAATGTCTTTAAATTTCAAACGAACCTCCCCGTCCCTGTTCCCCTGTCTACTCCCTCCCACACTTCGCTCCACTTCCATAGGGGAAGGAGGACTGTGGTGGTTAAGATATGGGGGGAGATGTGTCCACTGCTTTCAGTTTAGACAGGACCATTCAGTTTAGACCATTTCTTTTTCTTTTTTTAAAAATTTTTTTTAAAATTTTTTTTTGGTTTTTTGAGACAGGGTTTCTCTGTATAGCCCTGGCTGTTCTGGAACTCACTCTGTAGACCAGGCTGGCCTCGAACTCAGAAATCCGCCTGCCTCTGTCTCCCAAGTGCTGGGCTTAAAGGCATGCCACCATTTCAACTCTGGTGGCAGGGCCGTGTGATCCTGGGTGACTCATGGGGCTGAGCCAGCAAAGTCTTTGCCTGGGTTCAAAGCTCCTAGGGCTTTCCTGACTAAACTCCCTCCTGTTCCTGTGGATCAGATGTGAGGGAGGCCGTGGCCGTGTGGGTTTCTGGTGGGTTAGTATTTAGGAAGAACCAGAATCTCTTTGGGTAAGGGGTGTGGTGTGAAGGCAGGCAAAGCCCTTGATGGGTAGGGATCCTCTGACCTCTCTGCTTTTATACAGTGTTGAATAGGCGCCCAGTTAAAGCCTACCCACCTCTGTGGGTCTCTATGTAACAGCAGCTGAAGGTCAGCAGGGGGCTCGTGGATGGCTCTGTGATGCAGCCAACACTGGAGAGAGGGATGCCATCAGAAAATTAACAGATGACAACCTCCACACGTTCAATTTCTAACCCCTTGAAAGGATCTTTAGGCATCTAATTGACACATTTCAAGAGACACACTGACTAGTTAGACATCAATTGACACCCTTATTAAATATCAATTAGCACATTCCCTAACTTGATATTTAATTAGCTTGCCGGAGCTGTTCTTTTAAGGGCCAATTAAACGCCTGGAATATTCGTACAAGCTGATCCCACTGCTAAGCAATTGCCCATGAATCCTCACTGTAAGTCCTTCCAAGCAGGTCTCCAAATACACACCAGGACTGACAGCCAGAATTTTAAGATTGATCATTGCACAACTAACAAGCCTTATTCTCACCCATGATTATGAATAGAAGTCACAAACAGTTTCTTGTACTGTGGTTAACTCTATTTCCTGATTGTAGAAACTGTTAAGGCAAACCATCCAGATCCCCGCCTCCAGGCAGAGCTGTGATTCATTTAATTGTGGTAATACAAACTATATGTACCTGTCATATACTAAAATTCACAGTAGAGGACATCGTGAGGTCACTGGGACAGACCACAGGAAGCAATCTTGATGGCCCATGGGTCCGGATGAAGTAGGATAATTCATCAAAGAGGGACCTTACATAGGGATACATTGTTTTCTGCTGTCCAAAGATGTCTTTTGGACTAGCCTAGATTAACTTCAGGCCATAGCTTAGGCTAGCCTGTGGATACTATGGGGTTCATATGATAAAGATTCTTGATTTAACGGAGCCTCAGTCACGAGGAGACGTTACTGCAGTGGTAAGGTCCCTGTCACCAACAGGGGGTGGGAAGAAGCTAAAAGCCTATGTCACTCCCCCGGGGAGGGAGTAGGATCAGGCTCCCAGGATTTATGCCTAGGGACTTGCACACACTACTCCTCTGACTGGAAGGTTTTGCTATGCCATACCTACGGTGTGGTTTTTACCGTTACCATCGCCTCTCAGAGAAGAATACCTGGACCATACACTCAGAGCAAGGTTCATTATATCCCACCCACCAACTTCAGATTTGTACACACATGGAAAGCCCCATGTGCCACAGACGCCAACAGATGATAAAACTGAGGTCAGGCAGACAGCGGCATGTCCAAGGTTTCCAGCAGAGACCAGACAAGAATACTGTCTTTTTTTTTTTCCTGCTAGAAGAGCAGCCTAACCCTGAGGACATGTGCTGGAGAATAGGATTTAGGGTTAAAATACCCACAGTGCTCCCAATCCTAACCTATATTTAACAGGCCTAATTTTGTATGAATAGTGTCCATTAAATAATTAACGTTCCTGAAAATAGTCGGGGCTCTTTTATGCCTTTTTATTCCTGGAACATCAAACCCTTTCAGATCATCATTAATTAAGACTCTTGATGTCCCCCAGAGGTAGCCAGACACCTGCAGAAACTTGGTAATTGGTTCTGAATTCTGAGACAGTCTGCATTTCAGAGTCTGCCTGATTCCAGGGCCGCTGAGGCAGTGGGAAGGGGGCTTAGCAGCAAAGACACAGGCATAGGTCCTCTGGATTGCTGGTACCAGCCACGCACCACCCACGTGTACACTTTTCTGTCCACTGTCGCACCTGTGCCTCCTGACCTTGGACAAATCCTCTCCCTCTGCACATGGAAAACATCAGTAGCTCAGACCCTCAGCCGTCTCTTCAGAAGTATACCAACTGTGGCTGATCCACATAAAAAAAATTCAGCATATCCCCACACACTGGGGTCGGGATGCAGATTGACCCCACACACTGGGGTCGGGATGCAGATTGACCCTAGGCTTATTTTATTTTTTATTTTATGAGAGAGGGTCTCACTGTAGAACTTCAGGTGCCCTGAAACTCATGATCCTCCTCCTGTCCCTCCCAAGGGGTGAGCTTGTAGGTGTGTGCACAGCATACAGTTCTGGGTTGCTTTAACAACACATTTCGCTCATGGTTCGGCCAGTCCTTAACTAGCTTGGCTGATGTTTTGAAGCCAGTTTAGCTGAGGTGTACCAGGAGGGAATTGAGGCTCTGCTGGTCTGGTATCTGAGATATGACTGAGGCCAAGCTCCAGAGAAATTTCCTCAAGTTGTCCAGTTGCTGACAGTTTCTGTTGGGGTTATCATCATCATCACCATCATTATTACTTTTATTATTTTATTTTGAATTATATTTTTATTCTCTCTCCTTTTCTCTTTCCCTCTCCCTCCCTCTCTCTCTCTTCCCCACTCTCTCTCCCTCCCTCCCTCTCTCCCTTCTTCCCTCTCTCCCT
>NW_022196897.1:149124987-149163175 GCF_008632895.1 Mastomys coucha
TCTCTCTCTCTCTCTCTCTCTCTTTCCCTCCCTCCCTCTCTCCCCTATGTCTATGTGCATGCACATCTCACTGTAATTGTCAAGATCAGGAGATACCCTGCACAGTCTCTCCTTCTACCATGCAGGTCCCAGGGTTCAAACTCAGGCTGTCAAACTTGGTGGCAAGTGCCTTTACCCATGGGACATCTTTCTGGCCCCTTTCACTTTGTGTCAATTTTGTTTGGTCTTGATATAGATCCTGGCTACTCTAGAACCTGTGATCCTCCTGCCTTAGCATGCTGAGTGCCAGTATTACAGTGTGTGCTGGGTGCCGCCACACCCGGCAAAGAGCCTTTTCATGCTTTTCACATCCCTCAAGGCCTGCATGACAACCCTCCCAACCACCCCTGCCATTCATTAATTCAACTAATATCCACTGAGCACCTACTAGATGCATCGTGCAGTTTAAGGCACTGGAGCCTTGGTGGTGACATAGAGAAGCTCATCAGTGAGTGATCTTCTATCACTCTGGAGATGCAATCCAGGTTTTATTTTTTGGGGGGGGGGAGGGTCTTTAGGCAAGGGTGTCCAGGGAAGACCCCTCTGAGAGAGACATTTAGGGTGTTCAAATAGGGGAAAGGCATGCACTAAGGTTTAGAGGGCAGGAAGGCTTACTCTGCGCATGAAAACTGAAGACCTATGTTCATGACTGAGTGTGGAAAGAGAGTTGGATACCTGAGCCAAAAGGAGGCTCGCCAGCTGGAGCAAGGAGGGCATCGTAGCTTGAGGAGAAAAAGAGAGTTCTTTTGGCAGGGGAGAAAGACAGGGTTGGGGGTGAAGCAGCCTCAGGGCCTGAGACGAGTGTGTATTCATTACTACCACTTTTGATATCTGTGAGAAAATAGCTGATAAAACTAAGGAGAGAAAGTGTCTCTTGGCTCACAGTTTCAGAGGGCTCTGGCCATCTTGGGGGTGGGGGTTGGTAGGTCATCTCACGTGGTGGCAGGAAATAGACAGGGAGACAGGAAATAGCCAAAGTTAATTCTCCGCAGCAGCCCGCTCTCAGCACCCTCTTCCTCAAGTTGGGACCCACCTTCTAAGTTTCCGGAACCCCCTGCCCCTGCCCCCCTCCCCACCCAAACCAGCACTGTGCTGGTTTATGCTAAAATAATTAAGTCATCAGGCTGGCAGACTCTTAAAGATTGCGTTTCAAAGTTTGCATACCACAGAGATGTTTTTATTCTGTGCATTAAAAAAAGAAGAGCCATGTGATTAATTTACTTTGAATTAATCACCTAACACATAGCACAGTTTGTTGACAAACATCAGTGAGTGGCGCATCTCCTCTGATTGAGAAGGAAAGGCATAGGGGATCATGGATTGGCATTTAATCGTGGTCCTCGCTGAGGCGGAGAAAGCCCGAGCCTGGTGCGTGACGTCAGGGACTGGCGAGTGTGTGCTTTGTGCCTAAAATAAAGTCTTTGGCTTATTGACTAATTTCAAGAGCTTGTTCCAAGTCAACCTTAGATAGGGGCTGACGGGCGGGTATTGGAAGGAGCTGTTTAAGGAAGATACAGTGAGACCAGCGGCCCCTCCCCCGTCCTGCACACAAAATGCCAGGCTGTGTCATGTCCATTGCTGTCTCTTCCCCTGCAGTTGGGTTTTGAGGGGCTGAGGAATCTGGGATGTTTTATAAGGACTCTGATCAGATGGCTTCAACAAAAGGCAGGCGCAGCGAGTCATCTTTTCAGATGTGCTCATTAGCACGCTCCTGTGTGTCCGTGTGCTCAGGCTTCCTGTCCTCAACCCTCACTGTGCGTGAATGTAAATGGAACAAGGAACAAGAACAAATGTGAACACTCTGAACTGTCACAGATGACGCCCTACAAACGGCAGCAGAGTCACAACAGCGACAAGGATTGTTCTGTGTTCTAGTGGAAGCTGGTGTCGGCTGTGGTGACAATGACGACAAAGGCTGTGTGTGTGAGAGTCGGCCCGGAGAGAAGGCTTTACATCTTAGCTGCTGTGTGGCCACGAGCAAACTGCTCACCCTTTCTGTGCTTCATTCTCTTCCTTCATCGGTCTCCCACATCTGCCGTGAGGGTGAACTGGAGTTTCATCACACAAAGTGGTCAGAGTGTCTTTAAGCATTTAAAAATGTTAGTACAAAAAGCCATTTGGGGGCTGGGGAGATGACTCTGTGGGCGAAGTTCTTGCTGTGCAAAACAGGAGGGTCTGAGTTCAGATCCCAGCACCCATATTAAGAAGCTGGGTGTGACAGAAGTGCCAGGGATGTGGAGACAGGGGGATCCCTGTATCTTGCTGGTCAGCCCAGCTTCTGGCCCAGTGAGAGATTCTGTCTTTGAAAATAAGGTGGAGGGTGCTGGGAGACCAATGCCTGAAGCTGACCTCTGACCTCCACACACACACACACACCATTTTATCATCACCACCACCATCATTATGGTCATCAGTGATGGAAACCTTCACTGAGGAAATGGCTTTGTGGTGAACTATGAAAGAAGATTCAGCAGTGAGGCAACAACAGAGAGCACATGCATTCTTGAAGGATCAGTATGTGCAAAAGCCTTGTGGTGGGGGCAAGAATGGGGAAGACTTGTGATGCATTTGGGGAGCCGCACAAAGCTGCCAGGGCTTGAGCAGGATGATCCAGGGGAGGATTTGATTCAAGGAAGGCCAGAGAGACAGGCCGGAGCTTCCGCAGGTAGGAGTCATGCTCTGTTTCCATCCCAAGAGCAGAACTGGCAATGAAGGGTTTGAGTAGATGGGACCAACATCTGCTTAGCTCTCTAGTAGCTTTAGGAACCAATGACAGTGAGATAAAGGTGGAGGCAGGAGCCTAGAGAAAATGGTGAAGAAGCTAAGAGGTGGACCCCACAGAAGTTGGGGATTGTGAGGTGGCCAGCGGGAGTGTTTCGATTTCTTTTCCAGTTACTGTGATAAAATAATCTGATCAAAGCCATTTAAGAGGGAAATCTATTCTGGCTCACAACTCCAGGTTACATTCATGGCAGCGAGACATAGTGGCAGGAACTCGATGGAGCTGGCCACATCACATCCACATTCAAGAAGCCGAGCAGCAGAGAGTAACCCACGCCTGTTGCTGCTTAGCTTCCTTCCTCCATTCACACAGCCCAGGGTCTCAGCTAGGGAATGGTGCCGCCCACAGTGGGCAGGTCTTCTCACCTCACTCAACAAGATTGAGATAATCCCTCATAGGCATGCCCAGAGGCCCATTTCCTAGATGAGTCTATATTCTGTCAAGTTGACAACACTAACCGTTGCAGTGAGGGGGCGGAAGCAGGCCAGGATGGTGCCTCCCTGTCAGTCTGCTTACCCACTAGATGTACTGTCTCACATAGGTGCAAGGATGGTGGCCGATGGGTTGCTTCACTGCTCTGAGCTTCAGTTTCCTCATCGGTGACCCTAGCCTGTGTGAACACACAAGGGAGAGCAGTCAGCACACGGCCTCTTCCTCTAAGCTTGACAGTGGCAGCTGCACCTCTGCTCTTGAGGCCGTTGGCAGAGCATCGTGGAGTCTTCACACATCGCTACATCTCCTTCTCCTTCTCCACGAAGTAAGACCAGAACCAGTTACCCACAGGTTCTTGTGATCCAGCAAGAGGATGAAGTGGGGAGCTTCATGTGGAACCAGGCTAACCTGAGTGTGTGGAACACTTCCTCTTCCCACTTTCTCTTGTCTGTAACATGCCCTAACATGTACATCCACGTGCGTACAACACGCATGGACACACTCCTGCCCATTTCATATCCCAACACATATGTAATCACAAAGATTCACAGTCGAATCCACACACCCTCTGAGACAGGTGAAAGGAGACTTGGCTCGGAACTGAACACTGTTAAATTCTACAGGAATGTTCACGTCAGGTTAGGGGATTAGCTTAGTTAGTAAGGTGTTTATTGCACAATTATGAGGATTCGAGTTCGATTTCAGCACTCACGAAAAAGCCTCTATTCACATAAGTACTCATGTATGCATTTATAAACACACATATATATACCCCATATGAAGCATGTAAACCTTAACCACAGGGCCTTTTTTCCCCCCCTTTTCTCCAAATAAGCTAGGCTGTTGGGGGCCTAGCCAATTTAACTCTTGGATTGACAGGCATCAGATCTTTCACTTCTACCTGGCTGCCTTGAGCTAGAAGCTGTCAGCAATCTAGCAACTCCTTTGATTGCTGACGAGAGTCTTGTGCTTTGAATGTTTAACGGGCCCGTCGGGAAGACCTCTCCTCAGGACCTTGTGGGACAGGAACATTAGCGACCTCAGCTGCTGGTGAAATCGTAGCAGCTGCTCCAGGAGACCTTGCTCCAGTCGAGGCTGCTCTGTGTAGCTCAAGTTGGCTTTGGCAGGCTCCATGCTAGGCCAGTCTACCCCGGAGACCTGGACGCCACTGTTCACCTGGCAGCCATCCACACTCGAGATGGAAGGGGCACACTTCCCAATGCTTAGCCAAGGGCCTGTGGCTAGTGCACTGGGAGGCTCGTGGCTGGGTCATTTCCAATTTCCAAATGCCTTGGTTTCTCCTTCTTTAATGTGATAAAATATCCTGACAGATTTCCTGTCAGCTGCTGGAGCTCTCTGCAATACAGCTGTGCCCTTCAATTAATATGAGTGAAAAATAGGATTTCCCCATTTTCTTTGTATTTTAATTTCTTCGAGGACTATGTTTCTGTAACTAAAGGTTATGAGTGCGCACACCTGGAAGTTGAATTTATCAGAGCACTTTGGTGACTTTTGGGTTCTGTGCTGTATCTAGCAAGACTTTTCTTTTCTTTTTTTTTTAAAGATTTATTTTATTTATTTTATGTGTATGAGTACACTGTAGCTGTACAGATGGCCGTGAGCCATTGTGTGTGTAGCTGCTCTCTGGCCCCACTCGCTCAGGCCATGCTCAGGCCATGCTTGCTCTGGCATAATTCACTGTAGCTGTCTTCAGATGCACCAGAAGAGGGCGTCAGATCTCATTACAGGTGGTTTTGAGCCAACATGTGGTTGCTGGGATCCGAACTCAGGACCTTCAGAAGAGCAGTCAGTGCTCTTACCCGCAGAGCCATCTCGCCAGCCCAAGACTTTTCTTGTTTAATATTATAAAACGATTTACTTGATTTTTTAAAAAAAATACCTTTACAAATGATGCTCTAATTCCGTTTGCGGTTTATCTTTATAGAAGACGTGGGAAAGAGAGTCAACTTATCCAGGTTTTTTCTTCTTTCCTGGTTTTCTCATTCTCACTAAATTTAATGTTTCCCTGGTGAATGAGATAGTACCCCTGCATACCCTGAACCCCACTGTCTTCAGAACTCTCCCTGTGGTTTATAGGCAGTATTGATCTGTCCATTCATCAGTAACCAGGTATTCATTGCCATAGTAACTATTATGTTAGTAAAATATGTAATATTAAAAAAAAAAACCAAAAAACAAAAAACTCTGACAAAAGCAACTTAAAGGAGAAAGGGTTTGCACCAGCTCTAAGCTCCAGCAGGGTTACAGTCCGGAAATAGAGAGAAAACAGGAAATGGGGCCAGGCTGTAAAACGCCAAACACCGCCTACTAGTGACAGTCTCGCTCCAGCAAGGCTCTGCTTTCTAATTTTTTGTCTTTTTTCTTCATTAATTTATTTATTCACCTTACATCCCGATTGCAGTCCCCCCTCTCCTCCCAGTTCTCCCTCACACAGCCCTTCCTCATACCCCCTCCCCTTCTCCTCTGGGAAGAGGGAGGTCCCCCAGGGTGCCAATTAAGTCACTGCAGGACTAGGCACATCCTCTCCCACTGAGGCCAGGCAAGGCAACCCAGTTAGGGGAACGGGATCCACGGGCAGGCAGCAGAGTCAGGGTAACCGGCTCCAGTTGTTGGGGGACCAACATGAAGAACAATCTGCATATCTGCTATAGATAGTCTGCTTTATATTTTTTTTAAAAAAGATTTATTTTACTTTTAACGACATGTAAATGTGTGTGAGAGAGGGGTGTGGGATATGCACAGGTGTGTGTAGGTGCCTGGTAGAGGCCAGAAGTGGGCATCAGATTCCCCGGAACTGGAGTCACAGGCAGTTGTGTTCATCGCCAGACTTGGGTCTTCTGCAAGATCGGGGCCTGATCTCAATTGCCAAAGGCTCCACTTTCTACAGGTTCCATAGTCTTACCAAACAGAGGCACCTCCTGGGGACTGGATGTTAGTACATGAGCCTCTGGGGGAGATTCCACTTTTAAACCCTAACTTCAAGGATCGTGTTTAATACGTATGTGTGGCTTGTGATTGGTGGACCCAAAGCTGCGCATATGTGGGTTGTGATTGGTGGAAATAGAATCTATGCACGAACCAGAGCTATGCAAGTGCAGCTTGTGATTGGTGGAATCAGAGCTGCGCACATGCGGCTTGTGATTGGTGGGATTAGAACCTACGTACTCTGGCTTATAGAGGCAGACTATTTTGGATTAGTCAGGAGGCTTCTTTCCTGCATAGAATTCCCACTTTGTAACGTTAGGTCCAATAAAGGCGGCTCTGGGGTAGTCTCTGCTTGGTTTGTGTTGTCAGCTTGAGAAATCTAGAATCACTGGGAGATGAGCAACCCTCTGGGCACGCCTGGGAGGAGTTATCTAGAGTGGTCCAAGGTTAGGGTTTCAAATGACTTTGGGAAGACCCATCTTAGCTGTGGGTGGAACCGTTTCCTGGGCCGGGACCCTGGGCTGTATGAAGAGAAAACGGCAAGCTGATCATGCACTCTTCTCTCTCTGCGTCTTGTCTGCGGAGGCAGTGTGACCAGGTATCTTCAGCTCCCATGTGACTCTTCTTCATGGTGAACCATAACCTTAAATTGTGAGCCAGAATAAGTCCCGTCTTCCATAGTCCCTTTCACCAAAGTATTTTATCACAGTGACAGGAAAGTAATGAAGATAGTCTCTGCCTACTGTGGTCTGTACCTGGGTAGAGCAGGCTTGGCTAGCCGCGGAAAGAGCAGCTGCTGATCAGCCATGGTGGTGAGCAGGCGGTTAAAATTCCAGAAGTGGTTAAAGAATTCCAGACAGAGTTATATATTAAACAGAACAAACCAAAACCAAAACCAAAAAACAAACAAACAAACAAAACTGTCTTAGTTACTTTTCTATTGTTGTGATAAATCACCATGACCAAGACAACTTAATTTATAAATGAAAGTGTATCATTTTGAACTTATAGTCTCAGAGACTCAGAGACCAAGACACCATCATAGGGAAGAAGGTAGTAGTGAGGCAGGCATGGTGCTGGAGCAGTAGCTGTGAGCTCATATTTTGATCTACAAGCATGAGGCAAATCTCTCTCTCTCTCTCTCTCTCTCTCTCTCTCTCCTCTCCTCTCTCTGTCTCTCTCTCTCCTCTTTCCTCTCTCTCTCTCTCTTTCCTTCCTTCCCTCCCTCCTAACCTGGGAATGGTGGTGTCCTTTGAAACGTCAAAGCTGGCCCCAGTGATAACACCTCCTCTAACAAGGCCACATCTTCTAGTCCTTTCCAAAAAAAAAAAAACCTATGGGGGTCATTCTCATTTAAACCACCCACGCAACCCTTAGATCTACAGTAGGGAACAGGCGAAGAATTCCAGACAGCAAAGAAGACAGTACAAAGGCAAGATAATGGTTGCAAGCTTTGGTCGCTAGAAGATTTCAGAGAGCCATCAAGGGCTAAAGCATTGCTGGTCCTGACATCAACACTCAGAAGCCCTGAGAGGAGCTGTGGCATTCTGAGCCCAGAAGAATAAGCCCCTGCCTGAACCGGAAGCCACAGGCTGGGGATGCTGGGGCTACTAAGGTCTGAAGGCTTAGAGCCTGAATCCCCAGGGCTTGGAAGTTCAGCTCAACAGTCTTTGGAACTCAGGGCCATCAACACTAAGGGACTTTCTCTTTGCTTACCAGTAATTCCTTTCTGGGCAGAGTAAAAAGAACCACCAGCTAGCCAACTGTGGCAGAAAGAAAAACTCTAGTGTGGCGATCTCTAGGGTAAGAGCCTGGTGTTTATTGAAGCCGAATGCTTACCACATCCACAACTTTATAATTTCAGCAACCCTATTAAAGACATACAAGGAAATGTGAAATGGATTTTAGCACCATATTCTATTTATCGCAACACATTTAAAATACCCTCATTTCAGCATGCAATCCAAGTAGAAATTTATTAATGAGATTTTGTTTTGTTTTGTTTTTCAAGACAAGGTTTCTCTGTATAGCCCTGGCTGACCTGGAACTCACTCTGTAGACCAGGCTGGCCTCGAACTCAGAAATCTGCCTGCTCTGCCTCCCAAGTGCTGGGGTTAAAGGCATACACCACCACCACCCGGCTAATGAGATCTTTTCTGCTCTTGTATTTTGGTAGTGTCTTCGACATCTCCTGTATATTTTACCCTGTTGCTACCCACAATCCTAGTGTTTCAAAGTGAGTGGTTATCGCATCTGACAGCACTGCTGTGTGGTCTGAACCTGGATTTCATTAAGACCCAGTGACATGATCTGGGGAATGCATCCTGCTGACAATGGTTGCCCTCTCCCTCATCATTCATGTGAGAAGTGCAGGTTCTGCTCTCTGCAGAGTGGCCCCAGCCAGTCTCCTAGAAGAGGCCTCTGCCCTTTCACTCAAGCAGGCATGGCTTCACAGCTTCTAACCTGGTCTAGGAGTGTCAGTGAGCACCACTAGGTCCGTGGTGGGGAGTGCTGGCAGCCTGTCCCTTTTCTTCCATCTCACAGAGTTGTCTGAAACCACTCTGTAGCCAGGCCAGGCTGAGATGGGGTAGCGATGTGCTTCCCTAGGGAATACAGGAGAGGCAGACACCGTAATGGGGTCAGTGAATTCATTCTGCCCGATTCTGGCATCAGTTGCTGAGGTCAGAGTTCACTGGCGGTGGGCAGACGACTCAGATCCCACTCCGTTCCAGCTGTGACAGCGTCCTGCTAATCAGCTGCCACCATTTTCTCTTCAAGGCTAATGATGAGGTAATGAGTCTGCTAGAAAAGTGGGTCAGAGACCCATTAACTCTTGCTCACCTGTGGCTGCCAGCCTGCTTCACCAGCCAGGTTCCAGGATAGCAGAGAGCTGGAATGTTGGAAGACCCACCCTTGCAACTCTGAGAATCTGCAGACAGGTCAAACTGAAGCGCCCCGCCTCCAAGTTCCTGGAGTTTCATCTCTTCCTCTGCTATCAGGCCCTTGGATAGGAGGCCAGGTGTTAGTCACATAGTTAGTACACTAGCTATGATTTCATTTAATCTTCTTGGCATCCCCGTGGTGGAGGCTGTGCTGTGACTGCCCCATTTTACAGATAAGGAGACTGAGGCTTGGCAAGGAGAAGGAGCCCACTCCTTCTAATGCTTGCACTTTGCAGACTGCAGCCATGTTGTAAAGGTGGTTACACCCCTTCCCCTCCACCCCCCGCTCCCAGCTTTTATCTGCATGGGTAAGGGGTCAGATTGAGGGGGTTAGAGGCAAGGTCATTTATACCTTTGTACTTCCTGTCATTTAGGCACTTGCCTGATGATGGCAAACCCCTTTCTTTCTCCTCATAGACACACAGCTGGGGTCCAGGCGGTAGGGTGAGCAGGAGGTATCGGCATGCTTGGGAGAAGCTGAGGTGTTCTGTTTTGTGTGTAAGAATTCTGGGGGTGAAGACATAACAAAAACAGGCAACGGGGTGACTGCGATATTCTTTCTCATGCTACCTAGCTTTGCTCCCATCTGCTCCCCTGGCCTTACAACATCTGTAGACAGGAGGGGACATCCAGGTGAGTGAGGCCAGCCAGTGGCTCCTTGAGTTGCTCACCTTGACCCAGGCCTGTAACATCATACCTATCTTACTGATAGAGGAACTAAAACTCGGGGCTCTGCCAGCATCACCTGAAACTGCACAGAGATGTGCAGAGACCTAGAGATCCATTATCTCCGAGGTCTCCTGAGGGGTGTAATGCAGGCAGGCAAGCAGTGCGCTCACAGGAAAGCAAGCTGGCCAGTGAGCTGGGGAATTCTGAGATGCTGCTAACGGATTCCCTGGCTCCCTGCCCATCAGGCCAGTTAGGGCATCTGTGAAATGTGCACTGGTAAGAGGTTGCAAAAACAAATGCCTGCGAGGGACCTAGGAGACAAAATATAGATATGGCCTATTGCTACAGAAGACATATTGTGAGCAGCAGGGTCTGGACCCTGGAGAGAGGTTGTCCTGGCTAAGTGTCAGTCTGTGCCAGGTGTGTTGGTTAACTATGGTGTCGTCATGGTTACATACATCATGGATAGCATCATCGTGAGCACAGCATCTGACACATAACTTGAGGCAGGAAGTATTTATTTTGGTTCATGTTTTCAGAGGGTTCAGTTTGTCGTGACTGAGAAAGTATGGTGGGGAAGCTCACCGCATGGGAGCAGGAGTGTATGCAGGAGCAGGGGAGGGCTGAGAGATGAGTGGACGAAGAAAGAAGGAAGAGGAGGAAGGTGAGGAGGAGAAAGGGGAGGAGAAGAAGGAAAAGAAGAGAAAAGAAAACAAAAGGAGAGAGAAATCCAGAGAAAGAGACAGATTTGCATGGGTGCATACACAAAGGGAAAAGAGGAAGAGGGAGAGGGAAAGAGACAGACAGAGACAGAGACAGAGACAGAGACAGCAGGAGCTGAGTATCACCTTCCAAGGGCCCCCATCCAAGGCCTGCCTCTAAAGGTACCTACAGCCTCCCCAGCTAGTGCTACCAGATTCAGACAAACCATGTGGGGACCATCTCAGATCTAAACCCAGCGTTAGAGCTGGATCCCAGGAGCAGAAGCAGACTCAGCATTGCTGGTGGCTCCTAGGAGCAAGTGGAAGCACAGATTTTCACGGCGGAGGTGTTGCATTGTAGAGTTGGAGGTGAGGGAGGTATTGAGGCCTCCTGGGACCCTTGATCTTTTGCACTCTTCAAGGCCAAAGATTCCTGTCTGAGCTCAGGATGGCTTCTCTGAGCATATCTGTCCAATCATCTTTCTTTATTATAATTTATAGCACTGTGTGATACATATGTGTGAGTGTGGGCACATGTGTACAGCATGCATGTGGAGGTCACAGAACAACTTGTGGGAGTCAGTTCTCTCCTTCCACTTTGGCACACACACTTTCATGCAGACACAACACCCAGACATGAAACAAACGAACAAACAAAAGTTAAAGAGATCTGGGCTGAATGGCTTTTACCTGCAGTACCTGTATTCCAATGCTGGGAAGGCAGAGACAGGAGGACCCCAGAGTTTGCTGGCCAGCCAGCCTGGTCTAATCAGTGAGCTCCAGGTTCAGTGAGAGACTCTGCCTCCAAAGATAAGGTGAAGAGTGACTGAGGAAGGAGAAGACCATTATTCAGGCTTGCACAGACACACATGACCATATACACACATGCATGCATGCACATGCACATGTACACACACATGCACAGATATGCACACATAAGCACACAGATATTAAAAGCAGTTTGATTGGGTAATTGATGTTCTTGTTTATTAGCAAGCTAAGCAACAGGCTAGGATCAGGCCAGACTCATCTCAGAATTCAGAGGCAGCGATGAGTGTACACAATCTTTTGAGGACCAGCAGTGACTGTTCCATGGTGTGAAAATATCTAGTTTCCTGCAGAGACGAAATCTAGGGCACTGCTGGTGGGGCAACTGTTGACCTCCACTCCCAGGCCGATTTGTGTTTAGACGTTAGTGAAGGGACAATGGTATTCTTCTGTCTTCTTTGAGTTCACCAGCCTCTCCTGTAAGATTTCTTGTTATGGATGAAGTTAGTGGTGAGCCAGGAAGGGGGTGAGCCCGGGGGTTTTGGAGCATAGAGAGATGCTGACGACCTGTGTATCCCCCATGATTATAACAGGGGCAGTGGTAGCGGATCCCTAGCCCAGGCCTTGGCCATAAAGATGAAACCGTGACGGCCTGCCCTTTCTTCCCAGCTGCACTGGCGAGTGCCAGGACGTCCTTTCTCAGGGAGACCAAATATAAACAACTGGGGATTATCTTGAGAACAAGATGTTTGTTTGCTTTTTAAAACTGCAGACACGGCAAAGCGCTGAGGCCCACAACTGCAGTTAGTAATACTTTTGGTCAAGTTCTCCGAGGATGAAACTACAGCTCACTATTCGAGACCTATCTTTCCCTTGTTTTGTGTGTTGAGGTGACATTATGTTGTTTTTTCAGTTCACCTTGAGTCATAGGGATTTGTATGACTTGACCACCTTAGGATCTACAAACAATATATGCTTAGTTTAAAAAAAAAAGAAAAATCAAGCCAGGCAGTGATGGCACATGCCTTTAATCCCAGCATTTGGGAGGCAGAGGCAGGTGGATTTCTGAGTTCGAGGCCAGCCTGGTCTACAGAGTGAGTTCCAGGAAAGCCAGAGCTATACAGAAAACCCTGTCTCAAAACAAAAACAAAAACAAAAACAAAACAAAAAAACCCAAAAATAAATAAATAAATAATAAAAAAATAAATAAATAAAAATCAAAATTTCCAGAAAGGACCGTCAGTAAGGAACAAGGACATAGTATGCTGAATTTGTAGTTTCCCGGTATGCACATGACAACCACCATACTCTTGTTCGCTAAACAGCACTTGGAGAAGACACTCCACAGAGTCTAGGGAAGTGACTCAGTCTGCCAAGCACTTGTTTAGCAGGCGTGAAGCCCTAGGTTCAATCCCCAGCATGGCATAAAAGGGGGATGGTGGTGCTGGTCTGTAATTCTACGACGATCCAGTCACTCAAGGTCATCCTCACTATACAGCAAGTTAAAGGACAGCTTGGGAAACATGAGACCCCGTCTCAAAAACAAAATCATTCTGTAGCTGGCACCTTTCACTCAAGATGGCAAAAATATTGTGCATATGTGTGCATCGCCATTTCAAGTAAAACATGCATTTCCAGAAGAATAATGTTGGGCTGCATTAATCTTCATGCAGCTAATACCTTGCAATAATTTATATATAATCGTGTATTGCTGACTAAATAAATGCACATATGAATTTGTTTTAAAAAACATATGATAAGACGCTTATCCACTCCTTGAACAATATGCCATCGCTTCTAGGTGACATAGGTCGTTATTTATTTCACCATGAGTCATAGGAATTTGTATGACTTGACTGCCCTAGGATCTACAAACAGTATATGCTTAGCTTAAAAAAAGAAAGCCAAGTCACTGGATGTGACAAGTGTTCTCACTGGTTGTTTCCAATGCTTCAATCTCATTTTTGTTTTGGACCAATCGGCTTTATTTTTTCTTTGTCTTACATATTCTTTAAAATCTGAGTAAGACCTATTTTGAATGGCAATTGTCATCCTGCCCTTTATATCAAATTTAACCTGGCCACAAAAAAGATCTTTTCTGGTCTGCCACTAGTATTGATTATGTTATTTGTTTATTTGGTACTTTAAGCCTACTTTAGTCAACAAGAATAAAATCCATTTGAAATACACCAGTGGTATTTCCCCATTCTTTCTACCGAACTATCCCAATATCTTTGGGATGTTTTATTATTTTATGTTGTATGCTTTGGCGGGGGGCTGGTGTATGTATGGGAACATGCAGGTGCCCCCTCCCATGTGTGTGTATGTAATCATGTGGGTGCCCCCTCCCATGTGTGTGCATGTGATCATGTGTGTGCAGAGGCCAGAACAGGACATCAGGTGTCTTCCTCTATCCCTCTCTGCCTTAGAGCCTTGAGGCAGGATCTCTCACTGGATTGGAAGCTTGCCGTTTTGGGTGGGCTGGCCAGTCAGAGAGCTCTTGGGAGCTGCCTGTCTTTTCTCTCTGCCCCCTACCACCTTCTATCCTGTCCTGGAGTTATAGGCACGTGCAGCGCTGCTGGGCTTTTTTATGGGGATTTGGACTCAAGGTCTTAAGTCTGCAGAATAAACATTCTTAGCAACTGAGCCATCTTTCCAGCCTTTTGGGGACTGTTTTAAAGGGTATGACATCCTAAAATAATTTCAATTTTATAGAAAAGTTTAATTAAAAAAAAGAATTCATTCATTATTATTTTTTTGACTCTGGAGGGCAAACTGCATAGGTAAGACCCCACCCCATCGGCTCTACACACTGCTCTGTGAGTTTCCTCAAACAAAGCCCGTTCTCTACAGCACCGCCGCATACAGCCCTCCAAATGAGCTCTGCATCCAAACAAGAGCCACTGGGTTAAGCCGCAGACACTGCTCAACTGTCTCCACTGTCTCAACTGTGCGGTCTTCCTTCAAGCATGGACTTATCCCCAAGGATGCACCCTGTGCCCTTTCTCACTTTGGGGACATTTCCTCCACTCTGCCTGTCTTGTGAATCCTCCACTGTCTTGAAGGTATAGTTCTCCCAGTCTCGAGCATGGCCCTCAGCATGGGACTTTCTGTTTCCTTCCACCCAGACTCAGGCTGCTTTTCCTGGATTCAGAGATCACAGGTCCTGTGAGCTCCTTCAGGCATTATCATCATCGCAGGAGACACGTGGTAGCCCACCTTGCCCAGAGGTGTTAACCCTGATGATGTGGCGGTGCTGGTGTCTGTCTGGTTTCTCCCTCTCAGACTCCATTTCCCTTTTGTAATTGACACATCTGTCATAGGCAGGTGTTCAGAGTTGATGCTGATGTTCTGTCCTTGTTAAACCTCCTCGGGGACTCCTGCCGATGAGCCGCTTTTGAGATGGTTGCCAAGGGCTGACTCCCTTCTCCCATCATGCCTTCTATCTGTTGTTTACTTGTCTACTGCGCAGCAAAGCTTTCCTGGTATGTGTGTGTGCATGCGTGTGTTTGTACGTGTGAATTTATATCAGCGAGAGTTCATGCATACCTACTATATAATCTGTTCTCCTCATTATCTGCTTGATGCTCGCACGTTGCAGATTTGGCCCTTCCAGAGCACAGCGGCTTCTGTGTCCTGGGAGGACTTCATCTTTCATCAGGTACATCCTAGCTCTCTGGCACAGAGAGATTATCCAGGGTCATCTTCTCATCTTGCATTTTCTGCCTCAAAGGGAAAGCAGTCATCCCTTTGAGGAGACATAGTTTATCTTCATGATATTTAAAACTAAGGTCTGGGCACCCAGTCTGCTTGTCATACTTGAAGGGCTGGTGCATGTAGGCTTATGCATGCCCACAGATGTGTGCTCACCCACCTCCATCCATCAATTATCCCTGTGCCCATTCACATGTCTACATTATAGAACTCTAGTTCACACTAGTGTCTCCTATGCTGATCCAGAAGCTCAATTATTAATTACTTAGCCTCACTTTTATTTGTAAATTCCTTCTCGGGTCCACAGGACTCCATGTATGAAGAGTTTATCTTTTGAATATTCCATTCACATTCCAGTCAATATATTTGTGTCATGAACAATGGCTGGAAACTAAAACTGCAGCAGATAAACCACAGATGAGGAGAAATATTGTGAGAAGAACTTGTTTGCTGTTTATTTTGGAGGCACAGCCTCACTCCATAGTTCAGGTTGTTATTGAACTTGTGGCAATCCTCCTGCCTCAGTCTCCTAAGTGCTGAGATGACAAACACGAGACACCATACTCCACTAAAACTCTTCATCACTGGTCGCAAACTTGAGCATCATTTCACGTTGGCTCTCATTTCAGGGGCCTGCTCACTTATTCGTTCTTTGTTCTCTAAGTAGTTTAGCCATTTTCTTACTGCACTTTGTATAAAAGAGAGTTTGAATCTTGCTCAGATGCTATCTTTTGTCTTTAATTTTGATTATAGTATTGTTATCATTTTAATATCTGCTTAGCATGTCCAAGGCCCTGGGTTCAACCTCTTACAATGCCTCCCAAAACTCACATGATCAAAATAAAACTTTTTAAGAGTGTTATAATTCCAATTTTAAAAAGATGTATTTATTTTTATTTTATGTGTATGAGTGTTTTGTCTGCATAAATGCCCGTGCACCACATCTGTGCCTGCAGCCTGTGAAGGTCAGAAGAGGGAGTCAGCTCCCCTGGAATAGGAGTTACAGATGTCTTTGGGTTGCTGTGTGAGTCCTGGGAATTGAACTGGGTTTCTAGGAGAGCATCCTGTGTCCTTAACTGTAGAGCCATCTCTCTAGCTCCATTTCAGGTAATTTTAAAATGAAACTCTTTGAATAATTTGCTCATTTAATGCTGTATTTCAGAAGTGGCTGTAATGAATATTTGGGGTGCATTTGTAAATCACTCTGTTCCCGAATTGTGTCATTTAATTCTCTGACAGCTCACCGAAACAGGTGTGATTATGCCCATTTGCTCATGGCTGTCACTCCTCCGTGGCAGGCGAGATGCTGCAGACCAGATCTGTTCACTCTGAATTCTGTGCTTTTCCCACTGTGGCACACTCCCTTTCAACAAATGAAATAATAACCTCCTCACATGCTGGAGAGGGCATTTGTCAAGGAAATTGGATTCTACAAGACACTTCTCACCATATCTACTCTAGCTAAGGGCATAGTTAATTGAACTTAATTGTAACGACTACTCAGAGTCTTTAAGTTTTATGATTATTTTTTTTCCATCTCGCTGTTAAGGAACTGCAAAAAAAAAAAAAATCTCACCAGCATTAAAAGCAGGTGCTGTTACAATTGTAATTATGAACAAACAGGGGTTCCCTCCCCTGCCTGCTGCAAATGGAAAAGAGAAATCTAATGAACCTGTTAGCTCATCATGGTTTGAGTTCTCAGCCTATACCTTCCCAACTGTGAGGCCGGACAGTCAGGATCCACAGAGGCAAGCATGCAATGATTCCAGCTCAGCGACAGAGCAGGAGCACCTTTCCCAGTTACCCCAGGCTTCTCCACCCTGGCAGGGAATGAAAAGAATAGAGAGGCATGCTTTCCCTGCCTTCCAGTTTTCATGTTCAGGAAATCAAGATCTGGGAACGGATCCCAGGCTGTAGCTCAGGCCTGGCGTTTGTGCTATCGTTAGGTGGCACTGGGCAAATGACTTCCTCTCTCAGTTTGTCCAGAGAACTTTGCTAAGAAAATCATACGTTTTTATCCCTGTCTCCAAGGAATGCAAGGAACTGTGGGAGGGGAGCCGAAATGCCAAGCTGGGCCCCCCCATGGTAGAACTCTGGGCAAAGGCTAGGTCTACAGAAACTGTTTTATTGTCAATAATATGCTGAGCTATCCCTTCTCACATAGCTTCCAGAAGGAGATTCCTCTAGGCGACCATTGTTAGAAACAAAGACGTATGCCTTTTCGCCTCCTTTAGGCTTGCATGAAATGGAAATCACATGCATATGCATATGCAACAGGTTTCATTTAGTGTAAGGCACTGGGTAATTTTAGTGCTGTGAGGGAACCGTCATTATGAATATCGGCATTACCCAGTGGCGTTGTAAGGACCCGGGGTGGTGGGCCAGCCCTCAGCCCCATTGCTGATGACCCCCCATGTGAGCATGCCCCTTTAGGCTACTTGTCTTCTGTGACTCCCCCTGCCTTGGCTCTCATGCCCAGTGTCCTTGCTCCTCCTTGCACTGAGGACCCATACAAGGCTCTGAGAAAGCTCTAAAGCACAATGAGACTCATTTTCAGAGAGCATCCTACTTTGCTTTTTGTTGTCGTGATAAAAGCCATGAGCAAAAGCAACATGTGGAGGAAAGGTTTTCACATTACACTTGTAGGTCACACTCCATTACTGAGGGAGTTGGAACAGAGAATCAAGGAAAGCAAGTAGGAAGCTCAGAGGAGTGCAGCCTGGTGCCCCGGTCTGTCTGTCTGCCTGCCTGCCTGCCTGCCTGCCTGCCTGTCTGCCTGCCTGCCTGCCTGCCTGCCTGCCTGCCTGCCTGCCTGTCTGTCTGTCTGTCTGTGTCTCTCTCAGCTTTTTAAATATGTCCCAGACAAGCCTGACTAAAGATGTAAGCTGAACCCCTCTTACATCACTTAGCAATTGGCACAAGGACCCATTGATCAATCTGACTTAGGCAATTCTAACTGAGATTTCTTCTTCCCAAGTGACTCTTAGTTGTCTCCAGTTGACAACACAAATTAATGAGGAAAACATTCCTCTTGCCAACTTTGCCATACAACCCCATCATTGTTAAGCCTTAGTCTTTCCTTTCTTGTTTGTCCCCAAGATATTATTAAGTTAATATCACGATATAAAATATAGTACAACTTTATAAGTCCCACACCCTTTAAAACATTTCAACATCTAAAAGCTTTGGGATATCCAAAAGTCCAAAGTCACTCAACTGTGAGTTTGTGTCAAAGTAAAAACAGACTATGTACTTCTTATTCCCAAAAGGGAAGAACAGGGACACAGGAGCAATCATAGTAAGCAAATCCCTAAATCCAGCAGTGTAAAAGGCCCAGTGTGTGTCATCTGAGACTCACCCCTCTGACTTAAAGGCATTCCCACTTCCTCAGCCCTGCTACCCACACATAGCCTGTTCTGTAGGCTCAAGCTGGTTCCTTCCACTCTACACCTGCTGGTGCTCTTGCTGGGCATACCAGGGGCCTGGTATCTCCCCAAACCTGGGCTGTCTACTGGAAATGAGGCTGCACTTTCACTAATGGGCTCTCCTGGCCTCTCTTCAGTGGCTCCAACCCTGTCACATGATGCCAAGCCCCTGCTTCTCTCCACGAAGCTTTCATGTCACCAAAACAAGCAACACGCAGGAGATGCTCACACGGTACCAAGTTCGGCTGCCTGCTTGATACACAGCTTTGTCCAACTCCCGGACCACAGCTTCTCGGCGCCAAGAAACTGCTTCGTAGACTATTGAGCTTCAGTGACACTGATCTCTTTTGGATCACAGCTGGTTCTTTAGCCCAGTATCCATTGCTCTAGTGATAGAGGCATGGCTTCACTTCCACAGATGCTAATCCAAAATATGGCATACGTGACCCTGATAGAGTCTTTGCTTCCTCTGAAACTTTACAAGCCCCGCTTCCATTGGCTGTCTTCCCTTCAGTAGTTTTGTCTCTTAAGCTCCCACCAGAACGGCGCATGAAGTGCTAAGCACCCCAACTGCTTTTTCAGCCAAGTTTCAAACACTTCTCTGATCCTCCCACCAAAACAGCGTGGTCAGGCTCGTCACGGCTGTGGCCCAACTCCTGGTTCCCGTTTCGTTCTCCTTTGCTTGCTAGTGCTATCATAAACACCACTACCAAAGGCAACTTGGAACGGAAAAGCATTTCCTTTAGCGTACACTCCCAGGTACAGTGTCCCACTGAGAGAAAGCCGGGAGTAAGACCGTAAGGAGCGTTCCTTTATGGTTTCTGTCTAGTTCCTGCTTGAGCTCCTGCCCCGACCTCTCTTAGTGATAGACAATGCCCCAGATGTATCTATCGAAAGAAACCATTTTCTTCCCCAAGTTGCTTTTGGTTGAGGTGTTTATCCCAGCAGCAGAAAGCAGGCAGACGTTCTTCAGCAGCGACTCCCTTTCCCATGAAACTCCTCATCTCCACAATGGCACCAGAGCTCCACAAATCCCCATCCACCCATCTCCCCCAGCGTCTCCATGCAATTGGTACCTTGCCTGGTCCCGGCTCTGCCCCGCAAATGGTCCATCATGCTTTAGTACGTCCCCAAATCTGTCCTGGACTCAGCTTCCCCAGGAAGGAAGAAAAAAAAAAAAAAAGACAGAAAGTTAAAACGGGTCAAGTATTGCATGGGCTCCTTCCCTTGGGTTTAAGGACATTCGGCCTCTCAGAATCAGGAATTCCACATTGGCCAAAGGGTCAAGTATTGCATGGGCTTCTTCCCTTGGATTTAAGGACATTCGGCCTCTCAGAATCAGGAATTCCACATCGGCCATATTGGCTTAACTCTAATTCTGTTTCTCAGCTTTGTGTTCTCTGTAGAGGGGCACATCCCCCATTCTGAGTGGCTTTCTTCATCTCTAAAAATGGGTAACACTCTTTAGGCGATGGAGGAAGACCACAGCCGGTTTGTTAGAAAGCAAGTGATCTGTGTGAGCCGGCGAGGCTTCCTCCCTTCCTTGGTCCCTCCTCACCTTGCTGAGTGCTGCCCACCCAGCTTTATTTTCCACCCTGGCAGCCGCTCCTCCTCCACACGTGTACATTGTTTGGGAAGCCAGGTTGCAAGATGCAAGATGCAAGATGCAAGCTAAGAGCGGTCTGTGGCAAACCCATCAGCTCCCCCAGCTTCCGACGCTGGCCTACAAATGTCACGTTCATCCAAATAGCAATTTCTGGGCAGGCTTCTTTCCTGATTTGTTGGTGCTTCTGAAAAATTAAATGGAGAGAGCATTGAGGTTCCCAGGAACACACCGAACTCTTCACAAAAGCAGTCAGCTCTCCCCATCCCCCGGACACACTGAGCCAGTCTCCCCACAGCTCCCATGTGTCTTTCCCCCAAAGCAGAGGGGCTCTCTCTTGCTCTGAGGATCTGGGGAACTGGCAACTCCCAGATTTGGGGACAGATTCTCAAGTCTGGGCCAGAGTTTCTGTCCTCTGTCTCCTCCTTCACTTCCATCTGGAACTGGGTGCCAGGGTGACAGTAAAGCATTCATCAGGCATGCGTGAGGACTGGGTTCATTATTCACCCTTCATGTAAAAAGCTAGGTGTGGCCCTACACACCTGCATCCCAGAGATGGGAAGATTCCTGGGGTTCAATGGTTAGCCAGTCTAGCCTCATGGGTGAGAAATTCTATTTCAGAATGTGCATGGTCCCCTCCAGAAAGGATACTCAAGGTTGACTTCTAACCTCCACAGACATACACGCATGCCCACCCACTGCCACACCCTCATACACAACACACATTCATGCTCACACGCCATCAACTGGCCAATAATCTGTAAGCGTCAGTTCAGTGAACCTTAACCAAGTCCACATTCCTAGAACGACCATCACAAGGGATGCAAAGAAGCCTTTGCAACCTCACTCCCACCCCATCCCAGCAATCTTTCCTTAAGTTCGGAAGCATTACAGCTACCCAGAAACACAGGGTGATGATAGAAGATAACCACGACAGGATTTATCAAATATTACAATGTTGCTGTGTTTGCTTTCGGTCGTTCTCATTTGTCATGCTCCCCTCCCCCATACCTCCCCCTCATTCTCTGGCAAGGAAACAGAAAGAGCCTTTGAAAGGAAGGAAATATAACACGTACAGTTGGAGCAACCCTTATCCCAGTCCCCAAAGGCAAAACCACGGTTAGTCCCGTGTTTGAAAGGAAACATGTCTCCCCCTGTATTTGAAGACTTGCTGCATTCTGTATGCTTGGGGACAATGAGCAGCGATGCTGGGCGGGCTCTTGATATTTGCATAAAATAATGCATAGAATATGTGTCTCTTTGCAGAATAGCTTTACTCAATGTGTGCATTTTAAGATTTATTCACCGTCTTACAAGTAGATATGGACCATTTACCTTCATATACCATCCTAATGTAGGGATGTTTGAAAATCCACTCTCTCACTGCTAAGTATTCCCATTGTTTCCTTCTTTTTCCTTGTTACGGGCTGTCCCCCACCCCCAAGTGGTGGTGCTATTTTTGAAGGATCTGGAAATTTTAGGAGGTGAGGTCTTGATGGGTCACTGGGAGTTAGCAATTAAGAGCACTTAAGCTCTTCCAGAGAATTCTAAGTTCAGTTCCCAGTGCCTACATTGGGTGTTTCACAACTGCTTGTATGTAACTCCAGTTCCTGGGAGACCTGACTCTTTATGCACCTGCACAGTGCGTGCGTGCACACGCGAGCGCGCACACACACACACACACACACACACACACACTTGGCTCCTTCCTTCCTCTTTGTTTCACATTAACTGTGAAGAGAGGAAGCCCTCCTGCCACATGCTCCCACTACCACGATGTTCTTCCCAAGGGCAGGGGACAAAGCAGACCTAGGGTGAGCCCTCTGAACCCACGAGCAAACACAAGGCCTCCTTTACTGAAGTTACTCTTTCCGATGGGTTAGTCACGGTGAAGAAACCACTAACTAGTACATGTCTAATGCTGTCAGGGCTGCGGTGGAGAGCCATGAATTTCTATAACGTCTAACACAAGGCTCACTGTAGCTGACAGTGAAGCCACGAAACATGGGATGTACACATCTCCAGCATCACTAGATGGTCCTGTTCTCAGCTCCCAGCTTTCCCCTCCTTTTGCTTGTGTTTCCGTCTTTGGATGGGATTACATTTGCCTCATTCTAACCTGGTGCGATGTTTAGCTTTAATTGCCAACTTGACACAATGTGAATCTCTTGGGAAGAGAGTATTAGGGACTGTCCATACTGGGTTGGCCTGCGACCATAGCTGTAGGAGATTGCCTTATTTAATTTAATTGATGTGGGAAGACACAGCCCACAGTGGGCGGCTTCACTCCCTAGGCATGGATTGAGTGGGGTTGGGATGGTGGTGTCCTAAACTGTATAAGAGTAGAGAAATTGAGCTGAGCAAGAATTCAAACAAGTGAACATGTATGCATTCTTTCTGCTCTTGGCTGTGGGTGTGACTGACCAGCTAACTCCTTGGTCCCTTAAAACTTGAACAAGGCAATGGATTGTAACATTGCATTGTAACTAAAACAACTTCTTTCTCCCCTAAGTTACTTTACTTCCAGGCTAGTTTGCAGCAACAGAAATGAAATTAGGACCTGTGAAGAGGTCTCCTTGGTGATTCCCCAAACTTTACGCTTTGCCCCACGTCTTGTAGCCTTAGAATCTTCCTGCTAGAATCTACTAGAACCCAGTAAGTGTGTGTGTGTGTGTGTGTGTGTGTGTTCAGATGACTTAGAGAAAGAGTTAGAAACCTACAAAAACTGGAAGAACTGTTGGGCAAGAGACTTTAACATTTTAATAAAATCCCCTTTTTAAAAATGGGCAAACATGGTAAATATTATAAGTAACTAAATTACCATGTAAAAAGACACTTGACCTTGGCAAGATCCAATGAATGCAAATTAAAACAACACTCAGGCATTATCCCTTGTGTATCACAGTAGAAAAATAATT
The DNA here is from genome assembly GCF_008632895.1 of Mastomys coucha. Lineage (NCBI taxonomy): Eukaryota > Metazoa > Chordata > Mammalia > Rodentia > Muridae > Mastomys > Mastomys coucha. The sequence goes on from NW_022196897.1 coordinate 149,147,927, forward strand.
ACAATTTTATAATATCTGTTACAGTAAAGGTGTCAGGAAAGAGGCACTATTTCAAGAAACATTTTACAAAGAGGACTTGAAGGCAGGCTTGCATGCCTTAAATGCTAATTCAAAGGCTATTTTCAACCTAGACTGAAACAGGCAGGGTGATGTTTGTGTTTCGTTTATTGTGTAGCTCAGGCTGGCCTCCACTGTGTTTTGTTTATTGTATAGCTCAGGCTGGCCTCCACTGTGTTTGGCTTTCACAGAAGAAATAGTCCATATACCTTTAAGACCGCTTACAGGCAAACTCAAGATCAGGGTTTGTTTTCTACCAGGATTATCTTCAGGATTTTCATTCTGCTGTGTTTTGCCCAAAAGTCTGATTTCCCTACCACTTTATCAGAAGCTAGACTCAACCAAATATATCAACACTTTAAAACAAACATGCAGTGCTCCAAAGCTTGGAGATCTCGTGGAGGAGACCTTGCAGTCTGTGTTGATGGCCCTGGTCTTCAAATGGGACTCTGGAGAAGCCACGGACATGGGAGGTACTGGAGATATGACCCTCTGCAGAGTACGAGGGAGCTGGAGTGTGTGTCTGTCTAAATAGCCAGCCTATATTCTGTCCATGTACATTCATGTCAACTGGAGGGTGAGGGCTAAGGGCTAGGCAGACTCAAGGCAACGGTGGAGAGGGGGGAACAGAGAATCCTCAACCCTGCCGCTTACTAACAATCACCATTAGAAGTTTAAAATCAAATGCTTGTAGCCAATGACAAGGACACAGAGGAGAAAGTCCTCCCCGCTGGAACATCCCTGCGTGCACTTTACTCTTTCCTTTACAGAGTTTACAGTGTTGGATAGGCACTCATTATATAGCTCAGGTTGGCCTCCACTGTCCCAAATGATGAGGTTAGAGGTGTGTGTTATCACACCTGGATGGAACTCAGACACACACACATATTACAGACACAGATACACACACACACACACACACACAAACACACACGGGTGAGGGGTGTTAGTAAGTGTAGTTTTTGGTAAATCCAGGGAGAGCTCATTGCACTATTTTAAACTGGGCTTTGTGGATTCATCTCTTTCTTTTCTCCCCAAACCCGTGGTTCAGAAGATGAGCACTCACCTGTAGATCCATAGGCCTCCCAGGCATTGTGACTTACTTCAGCAATGGGAGGTTTACACACGACTGCAGCAGAGCCAGGTGGGAACCCACTGGGTTGGTGGGAGGCTTCTGCTCTGCTTCTGCCCTCCCCAGTTCTTCTGAAATGCATGGTGTGTGTGGTGTGGTCTCTGGCTCCCACTTCCCCATAGACTCTGCAGTCAGCAGCCCAAGTCCCCATTGTTGATGGGCTGTCCAAATGCCGTGCTGAAGTGACAGTCAAGAGACCATGCCATGGCATTTGTGAAGGAGCAGCATGAGAGGAGGAGCTGACGTGTTCCATGGTATGCCAGCTCCTCCACTTCCATGTCCATTCCTCTGCTTAACTGCCATCCATCTGAAGAGATTTGGGCAGAGCCTGGACCCTGGAGCCTCACACCTAACCTTCCCCAGAGCAGCTGGTGACTCGTGGAAACATGAACTCACAGGTCAACGTGCCTAGATACCAGAGCAGAATGTCACTTATGTAGACAGACGATAATGAGAAGATGCCTCTTCTGAGGCAGAATTGTTAAGAACCGAACCTATGGATTCAGTTCTAAATCATGCTTGAAATGGGAATGATTTTAAACATGAGAAGAAAAGTGGGAAGTTATCGAAAGGGCCAAGTGGAACTTTAGGTATGAGAAGTGTAATCTTTAAAATAGGTAAGAGATGGATTGCGGGCAAGATGGAAACAGCTGAGGGACAGATGACGGAAATGGAACACCAGGTTAAGGAAATCTCCTAAGAGACCACGGGAAATGAGAAAAAGGAAGAAAAAAATCATTAGTGCTTTGAAATAGGAAAGATCAAAGTGGCAATATTTAAACAATAAGATCAATGCAGTAGCTCTCACTTGTAATCCCAGGAGACCGAGGTGAGAGGATTGCCAGTCTGAAACCAATTTGGACATGTACGGAGGCTGTCTCTAAATCAGAACAAAACAGAAGAAACAGTTAAAGAAACACTGAAGATGCAGCTTTCAACAATGAAAGGCTGCAGTCGTCGACTCAAAAAGGCTTATAGAATTTCATATACATCCTATACCACCACTAAGGACAGAAAAAAACAATTCTAACTGGTGTTTGGGTAGGAAGTAGACTGCTAACAAACAGTAGTCACAGGACTCTACAAGTAACAGGGAAAGTAAGAGAGACCACATACAGATATGGTAAAGTTTAAGAAACAAAGGTAAGGGGCTGGAGAGATGGCTCAGCGGTTAAGAGCACTGACTGTTCTTCCAAAGGTCCTGAGTTCAAATCCCAGCAACCACATGGTGGCTCACAACCATCTGTAATGAGATCTGATGCCCTCTTCTGGTGCGTCTGGTGTCAGCTACAGTGTACTTATTTATAATAATAAATAAATCTTTGGGCCTGAGTGAGCAGGATTGACCAGAGTGAGCAGAGGTCCTAAAAGTCAATTCCCAACAACTATCTGTACAGCTACAGTGTGTACAGATACATAAAATACATATGCAAATGTATTTTACATAAACATATACATAAAATAATTAAGTAAATTGTAAAAAAAAAGAAAATTACATTTTGCAGGACAGTGGTGGCGCATGCCTTTAATCCCAGCACTTGGGAGGCAGAGGCAGGCAGATTTCTGAGTTCGAGGCCAGCCTGGTCTAAAGAGTGAGTTCCAGGACAGCCAGGGCTATACAGAGAAACCTTGTCTCAAAAAAACAAAAACAAAAACAAAAACAACAAAAGAAATAAAGGTAAATAAACTTGAGTATGGATCAGTTTAAAACTTGTTTTATTGTGAGCCCACGTGGCACAGTGTACACAAATAGGTCAGAAAACAGCTTTGTGGAGTCTGTTTTCTCCTTGTAGTCCTGTCTTCTCCTAGGTTCTGGAGATCAAACTCAGCTTGTCAGGCCTGCATGGCAATCACCCTCACCTGTCAAGTCTCCTCACTGGCCCTGAGGACAGATCTCAGTGGCAACCAAAAGAAGACAAAACCATTAACGTTTGAAACAGCAAGAGGAAATTATCTCTATCCAGAAGAAAGTATAAAAGGAAATAGGCAACCCTGTAAGTGTAAAATGTGAGACATAGTCTAATATACCACTAATTGCAACACATATAAATAAATTTAAGTCCCTAGTGAAAGATGCAAATGTCTCCACATAACATTTTTGTTCCGCTTGCTTTAGTTTGAGATAACGTCTCACTAACTGTCTGGGAAATTGCTTTGTGGCTTTGCCACCCTCAAATGCATGATCTTCCTGCCTCAGCTTGCTGGATGTTGGCATTACAGGTATGCGCTGCCACTCCCAGCTTCAGATTAAACTTTTAGAAGAAAGAGACAATATTACAATTTTAAGATACAGCACGAAAAGCCATTGAGGGGGTGGAGAACAAGATTCTAGGCAAATATCAAGAGATCTAAGCTGGCTGATTCCAACGCACAGCAAGGTGGCATTTAATGTAAAACCAGTAGACATATTAGTATAGGGACAAAAAGAACAACTACAAAAAGTGTAATCCACATAAATATATGTGCATCTAAAAGCGATATAAAGCAATAAATAATAGGGCTACAGAGAGAGGGTCATAATATCTCATTGATAGTAGAATATTATATTCTTATATATTATATCAAAGAGGTAGTCTAAAAATCAGATATATTTTTAAACATCATTGCTTCCAATGTCCAGCAATTTTATACTTCATGCTGGGCCTGTATTTATCCATGGGTACCCATGGCATTCTGCCTTGTTGAGTCTTGTCCCTTGGGGTAAGTTTTTATCATTGCTTTGTGGCTGGTAGACTCTCTATTCTCTCTATAACTCCTTTTATTTGGGTGGCTTCTAATGGATGACTTTTCTACTTATCTTCTCTTGCCTGAATTCTAGATCCTTGTCTTTTTAATCTCCTTTCTGGAGATTTCCTCTTCTATATTTTCCAAGCCAGCTGCCAACTTTTAAAAAATTCCTCCTATCATATTTTTAACTTGAAGAGTACTTTCTTTTCAGATCTCAGAATATTGCTTTTCTTAAAATAGAATCCTGTTCTTATTCCGTGTTTGCGATACCTCATTCCTTGGAGGAAACTAATACTCTTTTAAAAAGAGAGCTCTTCTAAGCATATCTGTTCTCTGAACAGGCTTGGGTCAGCCCAGAACGCCAGCACAGAACATGAACACAGCATGAATGTATCCTCCAACAACCATGTAGATTACAGGTTGAGTGCATGCACTGATGAGCTATAATCTCTGTGTCAGATGAATATTTTTTTTTCTGGAAATTCTAGAGAGATTTTATTCTTGCTCTTAGATATTGTCTACGTGCCTTGTCTTGTCCCTTCTTAGGTCTGTTTCCAATGCCGACAGTGCATCTCTATGTCTCTTCTCTAGCTGCCCCTTCTCTCCAGAGCACAGCAAAGCAAGAGTCAGGGGTAGACTGGGATTTCCAGGGCAGTACTGTGCATGCATCTCAAAGTCAACTCATGCACTTACGATTGACTTATGATGTAGTCATAAGTTTATGAATGTGCCATGTATCATAGCACACTGGTTCTCAGCATCAGGTCACAGACATTTGGGGAGAGGCACATTCTACCTTCCATAGGTACCTTCGTTTTGTTCTGTTGCTCCTTGTCTTCACGCGAGAAGTTTGCCTCAAAGGCCAGATCATTTTTAGATAGCTTCATGTTTCAGTGAAGATTCCCAGAAATCCTGAAAATAAGAGCAAAGGTGATCACCTATGTTACTGGAGGTTCAAGGACTTTGTTTATTTGCTTGCTTGCTTTTCAAGACAGGGTTTCTCTGAGTAGCCCTGGCTGTCCTGGAACTCACTATGTAGACCAGGCTGACCTCGAACTCAGAAATCTGCCTGCCTCTGCCTCCCAAGTGCTGGGATTAAAGGTGTGTGCCACCACCACCCAACTGGTTTTTCTTTGTAGGCCCTGTCCCATGTCTGAAGCTCAGGGTCTTGTCTGGGAGTGAAGGATCCCCTGAAGACTCTTACAGCCTTCTGCCTGAAGAAGGAAGATCAGTTCCTGTAGAAAGGTACAAACCAGATGGAGAAGAAATATGAGCATTTTGATACCATAAATGTTGACCCAGCTTTCTCAGGTCTATCAGCTCTGCCCGGTGTCCTTCCATTCAGAGACCAAACATTCTATTCTGTCTTCTACCAGGATCTAAAGATTCAGGGTGGAGGGAAGGGACAACTATTTCTTAAACAGATCTCCAGTCATTCCTTGAGTGCTTGGTCAAATCGTCATAATTCCTGGACAGCAATGAACAAGGTAGTTTGGTTTCCTTAGTGTGAAATCAGCCAGTTCTCATATTTATCCTTCTTTGAGTTCAAACTCAACTCTCCAGGTTCTCCCTGGACCTTTCTTGTCTCCATTTCCACTTGAAGGACTTGAGATATGTTTCTGTTTGAATCTGTATTTTGACTCTCAGACATTTTAATCTCAATAACCCATTATGTCAGGCCCATGTTTTTGGTTGTTTAATTTGTCCTGATGGCAAATGTGCTTGGTTTCCACAGACAACCATTTCCTGTATTGATTTTAAAGCGAGCTTTAAAAGGCTTGTTTACAAAGGCATCTGACACTTGCAATGGAGAAGTGATACCTTCAGGAATAATTACTAAATCTGTGTCAAATGTCTCTGCCTTCCCCCTGCACCAGTTCTGTCAGCTGACATCTCTAATCACGGCAAACCAGCATCGATTGGGGCCACTTTGGGCCGATGTTTATTCGTCAGAGAAGACTTTTGTTTGAAATAGAGAAACCAAGAGTGCATTTCCATAGTATGAGCGATTATTTCAGGGATAGTCTTTTTCTGAAAAATTTGAAAATGTGTAACATTTGGAGTAAATTCCTTAATTTTTTCAAAGTTAATTTTTATTGGCCATTGTTGTCCCTTATCTCTCCATTCCAAGAACCATACTGAAGTCTGGCAGCCATGGGCATAAGTGCTCGTGTGTGTGTGTGTGTGTGTGTGTGTGTGTGTGTTTGTGTTTGTGTGGTGTGTGTGTGTGTATATATATATATTTATATATATTATATATTATAATATATATTTATATATACATATATATAAAACACATGTGTGTATGGTATGTATGTGTGCATGCATGTTTTTGTATGTTTGGGGGTGCATGTGTGTATCTGGAGATCTTGATCGTGACCACTTTGTTTATTGAGGCAGAGTCTCTCTCTGGACCTAGAGTTCAGTCTGATTAGCTAGCTTGCTTGCTCTGAGGACCTCCATCCTCTGCCTTGTGATTGCTGGGACTACATGGAGTTGTCACATCTGCCCGGTTTTTGTTGTTGTTGTTGTTGTTGTTGGCTTTGGGCATATGAACCTCAGGTCTTATGTTTCCATAGCAAGCACTTTATCCGTCAAGCCATCTCTCCAGCTCAGTGTTGAAGTTCTAAATATCAATTATATTGATGCCTCTTCCCTGTTCTGCCTCTGGTGTTGATGCCTCCCACGATTTTCAGTTTATACATTCACCTGGAAACTCAGGACCAGCAACTGATAACTAATGGGAAACTCAAACTTAGCAATGTCCACCATAGAGTGCAGAACTGTTGGCTGCCACCCTCCTGTTCCCTGAACGGATTCCTCCTTCAGTCCCCAGCTTGGTCAGGTTCAAGTTTTGCTGCTCAGGTTGAAACATCTAAGAGTTCTCTGGGGGCTAGAGAGATGGCTCAGTGGGTAAGAGCATTGACTGCTCTTCCGGAGGTCCTGAGTTCAAATCCCAGCAACTACATGGTGGCTCAAAACCACCCATAATGAGATCTGATGCCCTCTTCTGGGATGTCTGAAGACAGCTACAGTGCACTTACATATAATAAATAAATAAATCTTTTAAAAAAAAAAAAAGAGTTCTCTGATTATTCTCTTTTCCTCAGTAACTTCCGAACTCTACCACCCCACACTGTCAGTCTCTCATGTGTAACCTCCTCGAAGACTCTCATCCTCTCTCTCACGCTTGCTCTCTCCAAAGCCTTAAGACTCATCTTCCGACATCTACTCTTGATTCCTTAAAGCCTATTCTCTCCTGCACAACCTAAATTCTTTACTCCGATCCTCCTGTTGGGTTCTCTCCACCCCTGGAGTGCGTGGCCTGCAACATTGCCCTTCAGTCTTCAGTGGGTTCAACTTTTGTTGAACACGTATCCCAAACATACGACTCACCCCGGGTGATTTCTAAAGTTGCTGGCCCCTGACTGACTTCTGGTAGCAGCAATATTCAGAATAGTCTGGCCGCTGCCTCACTTGGAGCTCTATGCCTCTTGCGAAGCTCACCACACCCCCTCTGGTTTCTCTTTCCTTGGATAGACCAAGCTCTCTGTAGAGCATCCTCATGTGTGGTTTTCTTTCTCATCGGCTTTCCTCAAGACTCCCTCCTTCACTTCGTTCACACGTCTCGTCTCCTCAGATGTCACAGTTCTAACCCTTCTCCCCGCACCCCACAGGCACTGATCTCTCGGTAACCCTCTCCTTCATCCTTTCTTCTTAGCACTGACCATCTCCCGAGAGTGCATTTGCTAGAGCTCACACGTTATATTCCTTTTTACTCTTGATTTCTCTTAGTACTCCCACCACAAGAGGGGCTTCAGGAAGGCGGAAACCCTTCCGTTCACGCTCTCTCCTCAGTGCTCTGTCATCCGTAACAATCTGGTAGATGAATGGATGGACGCGTGCTCCTTTGGAAACCCCGTTCTCCATATGGTGGCGGCAGATCTGGCTCTCTGCCCCCTCTCTTGCAATCTCCCCATTTCCTTCCCCACTGCCTCCCTGACATCTTCCCGACTCTGACAGTTGGATGCGCTCTCACTTCACCTCAGTGCCTTGTTACTTCCGGCTCAGTTGAACATTCTGCACTGGCTTTATTCATTTTTAATATTAGTTTTTCACAGTAAAAAAAAAACTCAATAATTATAATTTCTTCTCTAATCTCATGTTTCCTAGGTTTCACATTAATATTTTTTAAATTTGGAGCTTAAAATAGTTTTTTTGTCAGATGATGATGATGATTGTGTGTGTGTGTGTGAGAGAGAGAGAGACAGAGAGACACAGAGAGACACACAGAGAGAGAGAGAGGTGTCAAAGTATCACACAGAATCCCAAAGCCAAGGCCAGGAAGACAATTGGTCAAGGGCAATTATTATTTCTTTAATACTCGCTAAGGTAGCCAAGCAGAGATTTCAGAGAGGAAGCAGAGCAAAGACTACAGGCCTTACAGAATGGTGTGGTTTGAGTGTGCCTTCCAAATGTCATGTGCGGGGAACCTAATCCCTGCATTTATTCCCTAATGCCGTTTAAGGTGGGGCCTGAGGGAAATCAGTAGAGTTAGCGGAGGCCATGATGATAGAGCCATGTGAGACTTAGAAAAGGAACAGACACCTGAGCTGACCCGTGGACTCGGTGTGAAGCTCTCTCTGACCCTACAGCAGGCTCTTAGACGCCCAGCTCCAGAACCATAAGAGAGAAATCTCTGTTTATATAAAGTGTTCTACACAGTATTCTAGTTTCCCTTCTGGTGAAGTGATAAAACATGTTGGCCTAAAGCAGCTAAGTGAGAAAAGATTTCATTTGGCTTTTACTTTCAGGTGACAGTCTATCATTAAGGGACATCAAGCATGACCCGAGTTCATTCCCTGGGACCCATAAGGGAGAAGGGAGAGCATAGCCACCAGTCAGCTGACCACTGACCTCCGCATGTGCTCTGGGGCATCCTCTCCCCCAGGAAATAAACGCAAGAAAAAGAATTTAAAACTGAAATGCGCCTGTCCCAGAGACCACCAGGAGAGCCAACATAGCCGCCAGAATCAGATCAGCAGACACACTGCTTCCTAGGCAAGCATGAGACCTGAGTTCGGATCCTTAGCAGCCACATACAAAGACAAATACAGGGCATGTTTGTCACCTCAGTGCTACGGGTGGAGAGTGAGGACAGGCAGACCCACGGGACTCACTGCTCAGCCCAGCCAGCTGACATGGGCAGTGAGTTCCAGATTCCGTGAGAGAAAATAAGATGAAAGCAACAGATGAAGCTATCTGACACTGACCTCTGGCCTCATGTGTACATGTATGGGCACACATATGTATTTATATTCCACACATAAAGTGTACACACCACACACAAAAACAGTTAAAAAACAAAGTGGAGGTATATAGCGTGGGAGAAAATATATTTGACGAGGAACTTGTAAGTAGAATATACAATGAGGCCCCCATTTCAACTCCAAAGGATATTAGGGTTCATTTTCACCATGGATACAGATATTGTTAGAGGTTTACAGAGGGTGGAAGCGTCAACCCTCCATCCTTCTCCCCCCCCCCCGGCCCCCCAACACACACACTTTTCAAGTCTATTGAGAGCTCAGATTTCACCCTCTCCACTCCAGATTTCTGTTGCCGCTTTCTCCTTTTCCATCTGGTCTGAGACTATGTGGTCAGGGGCGTAGCTGTGCAGGTGAACAGGTGGGAACTGCTATGGGGCAGGTCCGTGCTGGACCATGCGTTGATGGACATGCAGGGCTCAGACTACAAGGGAGTGTATAGGAACAAGAGTAAGAATTTAGGAAATGCCCCTGCAGCCAGCCACTGGGCTCCTGTCTCTTCCAGGGCGGTCCCTGTGAATCTCAACAACTAAACAGCTTCCTCCCCCACCCTCCCGCCCCATCCACCGAATCAAATCCAAGAGCCTGGATTTACATATTCAAGTGTCTGGGCAATTCCAGTGTGACCCCCAAACAAGAGTGTGACCCCCAAACAAGAGTCTCTGGGCTGTCTTTTAGGATTTTCCTCTTTACACTTTCCCTGCACGGCAGCCCAGGGTAAGTCAGAACCATAGCAAGCCGGAGGAGCTTCTTAGGTTCTTATGCTAACGGTCACAAAGACCTCACAGCCAGAGAAGACACAAGTGTCCCATAATTAGAGTCCGGGGTCTGTTCCTGGGGCTCACTTGTTCTATAACAATGGCCTTGCTCAGCCCTGGACCACCAGGCCTACCCAGCTCAGCCCCTCCACATTCCAATCTCCTGAGAGAAGACTCTCCAGTCCTCACAGCTTTAACCCTCTCCTGCCAAGACCCCAAGGGCTAGTGCTGAGGTTGGGGAGCTAGGAGGAAGCAGGAACAGACTCCAGAGTTAGTGGCTGTTTGGAAGCAGCCTGCACGTTGCACTTAAGTGAATTAATTTTTTAGGATCTGACAAAACATAACTTATGGGAAGGGGCACAGACATCCCCCTGGGGGTTCTGGGTGGGCCAGGGTTTGAGAGGCACTAAACAATCCTTACTTCCTTCAGATCGAGTTGGCCATAAGGGCAGGGTCTTCCTCCTGAATATATCTGTCACTCAGCCCATCACAGTATCTTCCTGCCTGCATGAGTGACCCAGTCCCAGGAGGCAGTATGTGACTGTGACAAGAACTCACGGGGCTCACTAAAGCCCATGTCAGATTCTAAACTCTGCCCTTCTCCTTCCTCAGCTTTCCCCCAACCCTCGTTCTAAATCTTAATGGCAGCTTCCCCAGTGGTAACTGAGTTCTTAATATTTCCAGGGCATTTTGAAGATACTTGGAGACCTTCTCCTGCTCCCACACTCCATGGCTGCTCTGGCCCCTCTAACCTGCCACACTGATCTATCTCCTGATAGTAGCCCCAGTGATGTCCCTGAACCCTCCACCAGCCTTCTAAGGCAAGTGCTACTTTAGCAGAGTCCTTTCCCGAGTGCCCTGCCTTCTCCATCTTGACCCTCTCCATTTTCCCTACTTCTTTCCCTCCGCAGTTTTCATTAGCACTTGTGATCTTGCTCACCTGGTACAAGTTTAAGTAAGGCATGGTTTCTGTTTTGTCAGTGCCTGGCCTTCTGTTTAAAATGGTGCTGAATGTGTTATAAATGCTCTCCTCTGCCCTTCTCTGTGTACAGATATACATCATACACACACACACACACACACACACACACACACGCACATGCACACGCGCACACACACACACATGAGCACATACACACATATGCATCCATATTCGCACACACTCTTCCACCCACACATGTGTACATCCACTCACACAAGTACTCATATACACATACACACACACACACACACACACGTATGTATACACACACACTAATGCACACAAACGTGCCCATACATGAACTAATACATTTGCAGACTGCTGAATGAGTGAATGGATCTTGCCAACATCTGACCATTATTTTCTTCCTTTTGCAGACATGAAAGTGGAGGCTCAGAGACACCTTCCCCAGGTTAGAATTTAAGTGCGGACTGAAGGCAGGTGTTGAACCCAGGACTAAACTGCTCCTGAGGTCACTTGGCCAAGGGCAGGAGAGGCCACCCTCCGAAGTCTCCCAAATTTCTGCTAAGTGTTGCCGCCGCATTGGTGTTTCAGAGAGTCAATGGAGCCTTCACTTTTCAACTGTGTTTTTGTTTGTTTGTTTGTTTTTGTTTTTTTTTTGAAACAGGGTCTTACTATGCTACCCAAACTCCTAAAATTCAAGCTCAAGTGATCCTCCTGTCTCAGGTTCCTGGATAACTGCAGGTGTGCTCGACCATGCCTGATTTTAAGGCCAGAGGTCATCTTAACCAATGTCTTCAGAAGTCAGAGGAGGAAACAGGGGAAATCAGTGCAGAAGGAATGGCCTAGACAGAGAGAGAAGAAACAGGAAGGTGTGGTGTCCTGAGGGTCAAGAGTTCTTTCAGGATATTTCCAGAAATGAGACTGCAGAATGGTCTTTAGGAAGAAATAAAGGATTGCCATGCAAAATGTCCCTATTGTTGTGATAAAATACTGTGATCAAAAGCAACTTGGGGAGGAAAGGGTATCTTTCAGCTTAAACCTTGTCAGAGTCCATCATCAAAGGAAGTCAGGTCAGGAACCTGGGGGCGGGAACTGAAGCAGAGACTCCTGGGAGGGGTGCTGATCGCTGCCTTGGCTTGCTCAGCCTGCTTTTTTATACAACTCAGGACCACTTGCCCAGAGATGGCTCCTCCTACCTCCCACATCAATCATTAATGAAGAAACTAGAGGATAGGTTTACATACAGGTTGTAAAACCAACACAGAAAAAAGTAAGGTGGGATGTTGCTAAGCAGCCAGATCTTAAGAAAGACTTAGTCTAATAAGGACACACAGTCTACCTGGTCTTGAGTTCAAGTCCTCTCATGCTGGACACCACTCTGTGCACACTAAGCAAATGCTCTCCTGCATAGTCCTCCGTTAGAATGGCTCCCGTGTGGATCTGTGGGAACTTAACAAGCTGATCATGAATTTGAAAGAACAGAAAGGACTCCCCCGAAACGTGACCTTGAGTGACATTTGCCTGACCTTCTTAGTAGGTTGCGTGGTATTGGAAGTGGATACAATTGGAAGTCAGGGAGCTGGTGTTAGGTACGGACTGTTTTAGGTACTTCCTCAGCGGCGATGAAGGCGGGGCCTGCATGTGGGGAAGAAACAATAAGCTGTTCACTCGTTTGGATTTAGAATTTAAATTGGCTAGCCATTTGGATAAAAGAAGAAAAGGAAGGAAGCTTTCTTGTCTCTCCCACAAAATAAACTTCAAATAGATCAAAGATGAGAAGGGAACAGAAATAATTCACACAGGGTAGAAGAAACAAAGGGGAACATTTTAGCGATCTTCAGAAAAAAAAATAAAAACAGAAGGAAAAGATTGACAGATTAAACAAAAAGGGGAAACTTCTATAGTTGAAAAGAAGCCATAAGGTTAAGAGACCCATACTACTGTAAAGAAAACGGGATTTCCAATATGTACGAGTGGATTAATAGCACGAATATTAATTTTGATTTGGAGATGAGAATAAAAATTGGAGGGTAAAGCGGGTAGTGGTGGCGCATGCCTTTAATCCCAGCACTTGGGAGGCAGAGGCAGGCGAATTTCTGAGTTCAAGGCCAGCCTGGTCTACAGAGTGAGTTCCAGGACAGCCAGGGCTACACAGAGAAACCCTGTCTCGAAAAAAAAAAAAAATTGGAGGCTAAGTAAAAGAAACAGAATGTGTCCTCTGACCTCTCCATGCGTGCCTCAAACTCCTGGCACACAAAACAGATAAATGGAGTATAGTTGTTTTAAAAAGAAGTCTGTTCTCCATCTCCTGCCATCCTGCAGGTGTCAGCCTGCTTCTAACCAACCCTCCCTGGGCCAGGCCGATCTTACATCCTAAGCACTAAGAATAGAGCCTCTCCACTCCCACACGTATGTGTGCAATACCTGTCCCTTCAGATGGTCTACTTTGGGCTTACTGGGCACCAGACAGAAGAAGCCGTTGGGGCACCTCTCTTCTATCCACACTGGGCTTCTGGTCTGGAAGGAAGGGCTAGGATGAGTGAACAGGAAGAGGAAGCAGGGTATCCAGTCAGAGGGTAGGATTGAGAGCAGCAGCGGGGGTGTCGGACCTGGAGGGAGCCGGGGGGCAGAAGGCACAGAGTAAGCATACAGTGTGGGAGGGGAAGGCAAGCAGAACTGAGGTACCTGAAAGAATGCCTCCTTCCACATCCTCCACACCCCCAGTGTGCAAGGATTAGTCCTCTCTACTACAGGGTCCCTCAGAGCAGCCAGCCAGCTCAGTGGGTCAAGGTACTTGCCACCAAGCCTGACGACCTGATTTCAGTCTCCAGCACCTGTATGATTAGAAGGGAGAACTGGCTTCCGGCGAGTTACCCTTAGATCTCCACACATTCACACACAGACACAGTGAAAATCATGCAAGAAAATAGAAGGGTCCCTCTTGTCTCCATTTTCAAGAAATCATGAAATGCACAAAGCCCATCTTGAGACATTATTTCTTATCTGTTTCATTCACTTATTAACAACAGTGACTTTTCCGGGAACTCATTCTGAGCCATACCACTTGCTCTCGGTGCTGGGGATCCTGTCCTAGTCACATGTGTTCGTGGGTTTTACCACAATAGGAGAAAAGCTTGGATTTAGAACAGAAAACCACAAATAACAGGCTTTTCTGCCAACTCTAATCTGCTGCTTTTCAGGGAGGTCACAGGAACCCAGGGTGTGGGATTCTTAGATTTACGGAGCCCCATGTGGGCCAGGCACTGTGCCAGACATCAGTAATAGGATCCTGACCATGGCCGTGCCTTTGTTGATTTAATATAAGACCCAAAACACGGGGCCACACAGAGTCCAAAATGAAACTGCCTTTGGACCAACCCAGTCTATTTCAAAGCTGTTGAAATCTACTGCCTTTTGGAATTTTATTTCTGGCACTCAGCAAAACAACAACAAAACCACAAAGAGGCAGGTTGGAATCTTACTATAAATGCAGCTATTTAAGCTTTTCAACTTTGTAAGAATTCTAGCATGCGTGTGCGCTCACGCATGAGAGAGAGAGAGAGAGAGAGAGAGACAGACAGACAGACAGACAGAGAGAGAAAGAGAGAGAGAGAGAGGGAGGGAGGGAGGGAGAGAGGGAGAGAGGGAGAGGTGGGAGGATGTTTTTGAGGTCTTAGCTTCTGGACAGATAAAAATGTAACAAATATGGAACAGAGTCAGTGTTAACCAATCTACACTCAGTTACAGAGTTGCTGAGCAATAAAGGAAGCATTCCTGACCCAGCCTGGCCAAGTCCCAACCCTAGAAAATAAGGGTTCTTTCTCCAAGAAGTCACTGAAAGAAATCCAAAAGTCTAGCCTGATGCCTGCATGTTCTTTCTGTGCACTTGGGAGCAAGCTTGAGCTCTGCTGTGCCGAGCTGTGCTGTGCTGTGCTGTGCTGTGCTGTGCTGTGCTGAGCTGTCCTGTGCTGTGCTGTGCTGTGCTGTGCTGTGCTGTGCTGTGCTGTGCTGTGCTGTGCTGTGCTGTGCTGTGCTGTGCTGTGCTGTGCTGTGCTGTGCTGTGCTGTGCTGTGCTGTGCTGTGCCGGGCTGTGCTGTGCTGTGCTGAGCTGTCCTGTGCTGTGCTGTGCTGTGCTGTGCTGTGCTGTGCTGTGCTGTGCTGAGCTGTGCTGTGCTGTGCTGTGCTGTCCTGTGCTGAGCTGTGCTGTGCCGAGCTGTGCTGTGCTGTGCTGCGCTGTGCTGCACTGTGCTGCGCTGTGCTGTGCTGGGCTGGGCTGAGCTGTGCTGTGCTGTGCTGTGCTGT
>NW_022196897.1:149163185-149174111 GCF_008632895.1 Mastomys coucha
CTGTGCTGTGCTGTGCTCTGCTGTGCTGTGCTGTGCTGGGCTGGGCTGTGCTGTGCTGTGCTGAGCTGTGGTGTGGTCTTTATGGAGGAGTGCAGACGTCTCTGTGAGTTCTGGAGGCATAGTTTTTTCTGGACAAAGCAGCTCTGGACAAAGGAACAAATATGCCCGGGGGCTAGGCCTCAGGGAGATGAGCTGAAATGAGGGGAATGGTTTCAGGAAGAGTGCTTGATGAGATAAATAGGCACAAGCCTTTAATCCTGGCACTTGGGAGGCAGAGGCAGGTAGATTTCTGAGTTCAAAGGTAGCCTGGTCTACAGAGTGAGTTGCAGGACAGCCAGGGCTACACAGAGAAACCCTGTCTCGGGGGGAAAAAAAAAGCAAAGCAAAACAACAACAACAAAAAGATAAACTGAATCTATTCCCAGAGACTCATTCATTTATGATGCAAAGGGTCAACAGATACATGCTTAGGTGTGCCAGGTTCTATGCTGTCCCCTAGAAACAATGAGTGCATTCAGCACTATTTCTGCCCACAAGCTTGTTGTCTTAGTTCTACCACATCACTGGATCAGAGAGAGAAACTTGAAGTGATTCTATTGGATTTGATGATGGAGCAAAGGGTAGAGGACAAAGGGTAAAGGGTAAAGGGCAAAGGGCTCCTTCTGCCTCCTTCTGCAAGCAATAGTCATGGAAGCCCCTAGTCTGGGAGCTAAACAGAGGCTGCAGAGAAGACCTGGGGCTATTCTCCACCTGTAAGCTCAAAGAACCCAAGGCCAGAAGTCAGGGTACTGGCCTCCCAGCCTTGTGATCACGGGGCTTCATGTACCTGTTTGCCCTTGGTTTCAACTCTGGGGGTGGGGTGGGTGTAGGTCCAAGGATAGATGAAATCTGAGCTCCCAGATCTTGTTTGGGAAGCTTGCCTTTAGCAAAACCCCTTTGCTGTTGGGTTCAGAGGCCTCTAAGGGCCAGCGGCAGCTAAGACCCACTTCTGAGGCAGGGCCAGTTTGCGTGTTCAAACTGAGAGCCTGTTCCTGACAGCCTGTTCCTCATGGCTGATAGACTGTCCATTTTCAGTAAGCAACTTTAGGAAATTTGACTAAGATTGGGATGGATCCTCATGCCTCTTCCAGGGAGACCTCACAGTGGGTGCTTTTCTTTGCAAGAGCAGGAGTGGGCCCCTCTGTGAGGGGTTTTGTACGGCAAGTAGCACACAGTGAAAGAGAGGAAAAGAAAAACAAGGAAAGAAATAGGAAGCCAACTTTGATTCAGAGGGCAGTCATAGGGGACAGTCTCCCCACGGCAGGCTGTCAACAGCTGAGGCACCACTGGGCCAGTGGCCGCTCAGACAGGGGGGACGTGGGCTCCTTTGTTAGAATGGACTGAATAGGATGTCCCTGCACCCAGACCTGGCCTCCCAGCTAACAAAGGGCCCCTTTGTCACCCTGGGCAAAGAGTGCTGCTGAGGTTGCCACAGCAACTCAGGGACACAGACTTAATGTGTGAGTGACATTTCAGATGGAAAGCGGGCATTCAAAAATTCAAATTTCTTTATGTAGAGTGGTCTCCTTCCCTGGGTATTTTAAAGGGGCTACAAAGCAAACAAAAGCAGAAATAAGGTAACACATAATACGCCAGCCAAACCCCAAACAGAACATCCCACTTTCTTTCTGGGTCCTCCTTTCTGAACAAGAAAATTGAGTGAAAGTTTTGTTGCAGGCATCGTTGGGGGCCTCAGTGACCTCTTGGTTTCCTATCCAAAGGGTAACTGGACACCGTTAAAGTGAATTTGAAAAGAGCATCGTGTAGAATTCCAGCCTGTGGACATGGGATATGTGTTCATTCTCCATGCCAGACCAGCATTGGTTAGTATCTTCCTTAATGGCTAAGAGATGGAGTCTAAGATGTGTTCATCCAAGCAGAGAGTAGACAAGGACACCTGATGTTACTAGTTCTTGTTAATAGATACTCTAGAGGAACTGGCAATGCAATAAGATAAAGACTAATAACGATGTATTGCGAGCTTGAACATTGCTGAGATTAGATCTGAAATGTTCTCACTGTAAAAAAAAAAAAAGCTCTATAAAGGTAAGAGGACATGATATCTATCTATCTGTCTATCTATCTGTGTGTATACATATATATGTCTGTATATGTATATGTTACAAATGTATGCACTATGTGTATGTATCTCAATCAAACTGGGAGGAGGTAAAAAGAAAGACAAAGTGAAGAAATAATTAGAAAAGAAGAAGAGTTGGTCTCTTTTTCCGGGGTGACCATGATATTCCATAGAGAAAATAAAAGAGAAATGACAGCAACAAGGATGAACACAAATAGAGTGTGGCAAGTCTCCTGGATACAGGACAAATGCCCAACACTTATAGAACATTCCTCTATGTGAGTATGGATAGAAAAAAATTAAAAGATAGTTGTGTTTCGAATATTTCAAATCTTGAATTCATTGTATAGTGAAGTGTAACTCTAACCGAAACACTGACCATTTTCTTTCTCGAACTGAGAAAGGTTGGACAGATGCAGGGAGTCTTAGGGTCCCACAAGGAAGCCTCATGGTTGACTCAACTCCTCGCTTTTCCTAGCACACCAAGTTGGCCACTCTGTGCTTCTGCTCTGAGTTTCAAGAAGCGTTAGAACTGGCACCTACTTCCAGTGAGTGATCAACAAGATTGGTGGAGGAGGTTGACCTACGGAGCTCCTCAGCGAGCCCGGCACAGGGCAGGCAGTACTTCCTAGCAGTTATTGATGTTTTGTATTTTACTCTAAATAATATATGGTCATTTCTAATTATTTCTTTTTTTACATTTAGCTTTGCTGAGTTCTTTCCCACATGGTAACACACAGTCAGGTATTAGCACCCAATTTTGTAGAAGTGAAAGCTGAGACACAAAGAGGTTGAGAGTCTTGGCTTAAGTCAAGCAAGGAGCTAAGCAGAGATCAGGGTTTGAATCCAGTGCTCCAGTTTCCTCGTTTTATGTTTTATGTAGTGGGTGGAGGAAGTGATCGTGTGCCAAAGACTCTGCCATACCATTGGCCCATTTGGGCTTTTGCCCAGTAGACAGAGGCTGCAGGCTGGCTTGACCTCTTGTCAGAAATAACGAACAGATTGAAGTGCTGTTGGCCCACATAAGGGAGTAGTGTCCAGGGCTCTAGCAATGCCCAATTACCACCCTCAGACAACAAGTACCCACTTCTAGAAATTTCCTGAGGGGATGTTCTTGTGCATAGGCACAGAGTGAAGTGTGAATGGAGAGCACTTCCGGGTTGCACAGCCCCGAGCCCTGAGGTTACACTCTGGGCTTATACTCTGTCAAATGCTCCCTGTCATCGGCCTTCCAGAGTGCCATCCAACCTCTACCTCTTAAGTCTTGCATCTGTTTACCCACAGGATATCTCTGCTGCAAGTCTTTCACATGTGGTTGCCAGGACAAACTGCCTGGGAAAGAATGTTGTCTTAATCCCAGTTGTTAGGGCTTGCTAAGTAAAGACCCCAGGTCCTTGCCCCTTGAATGGGATAATTCTGGGGCATATTTGTGCTCCTCTGTCTTTCCAAGTCCCCCCGTGGAGTTCAGATCCAGTTGTCCCGAGTGAGTAATGCCCCTTTTCTTGACAGTTATTTTTCCTGGCTCTCCTCCTCCTCCCTCTACCTGTGCGTCCTGGAACGATGGCTTAGCAAACCCCTGACACTAGACCCTTGGCTCAGAGGCTTCCTATCTCTTGGCTTTTGGAAGACCTCCATAGGACAGGGGAGGTTTTTCTCTATGGATCCCCATTTTCTGATGCCCAGGTCAGCGTAGTATTTCCCACCATACTTCTGCTCAGGTTAGAGCTTAGCTTTGCTTCAGGGAAGAAAGATGGAGACCAGTGCTGAAATGGGACTCCCTTCACTGCCCTCTGACTCTTGGGATTTATAAAAAACAGGGGCTTCTCTTTCTCCTCTTTCTCCTCCTTCTCCTCCTCCTCCTCCTCCTCCTCCTCCTCCTCCTCTTCCTCCTCCTCCTCCTCCTCCTTCTTCTTCTTCTTCTTCTTCTTCTTTCTCCTTTCTTATCCTCCCCTCTTCTTTGTGTGTGTGTGTGTAAGAGGGTCCTCAAAGGCTTCATCTTAAGATGGGAACCAAGCATCTTGCCTATGTCAGCCCCTGTATTAGTCACAGTCACCAAAGTGGGCGGGGGGGGGAACTATTGTCCCTCTGCTGGAGAAACTCACAAGACACACGTGTTGTCACGGTTTGGCAAAGTGGGCACTGCTGGGACTGTGTGTAAACCATTCCTAGAACAGTTCACAGTATTCACTCAGCAAGCAAGTTAAACTGGGTCCTAAGAAAAGAGTTAAGTTTTGCTACTTTTTTTTTTTTTTTTAATGGATGAAGGAAGAGAAAATAGAGTTAAATATTATCCTGCCTTTTAAAGACAGGGTCTCACAGTGAAGCTCTGGCTGTCCTAGAACTCACTTTGTAGGCCAAGCTAGCATCAAATTCACAGAGATCCGCCTGCCTCTGCTTCCCTTCCAAACAACTAGTCTCTTAAACTTCCACCCAGAAGTGATACATACCACTTTGGGTAAAGTGAGTCACATGATCATACTCAAATTAAAAAGGGAAGAGAGGTTCAGTCAATCCTACTACATGGACGAAAGGAGGAACACTCTGGGCCGTACCTAAATCCTCTTAGCACTGAGTGTCTCGCTGCTGGCCTCCATTGCTTTCTAAGATGGCGGCCATTTTGAATGGGAGTCATAACATTCCCTGGGTGAAGGAGCTGTGGGTGGGGTAAGATTCATCGTCCTTTAGAATCCCATGGGTGTTTAGCCATCTGATGCTTTGTCCCCTGGGGTCTCACAAACCCTGCAGGGACAGTCCTGTCTGGAATTAGCCAATCCCTATCCCTAACAGAACGTGATTTGCCTACGGGCATACTTTTCAAAAGCAAACCGACAACCCATCGTCTTTGCTTCCAACCTCCCTTTTTCTCAACTGCCTGTACTCAGAGTCATGACTTACTTGCTCATATTACCCAGGGACCAGGTACTGGCCAACTAGGAACGGACCCTAACCCCAGATCCACTGACTGTATTCACACCAGCTAGCTCTAAACCTGTAGAATCTATGATAAAAGTCCTTACGTACAGTCTACTCTCTTCAACCCCAGCTGATACTCAGGCTTCCTTGGAGGCCTCCATGTATCTCTAACACAGTTATCTCCCTCCTCTCAGGAACCAAACGAGGCCACCATCATTTTAATATTAACCATCTCCTGTTGTCCTGATCATATCTAAGTAATAATAAAACATGCTCAAGTACATCTGCATGTTGACAGTTAGCAAAAGGAACTGGAATCGGGAAGATTCATAAACATACACCCCCCACCCCCCACCCCCACCCCCTGCCCAGTCCTGAGATACCATTGGCAAGGAACAACAGAGCTGGCCTGAGTCAGCTTGTTCATTCTCTCTCAGCTTCCCACTGAGGTTAACAGGAAGAGAGGAGGTTTCAAGGTCCAATCTTATCCTGAAGCTAACAAACATAGCTGTGGTGTTCCTTGGAGGGGGGGGCTCCCTGTTTGATGAGGCAACAGAATAAGATAAGGCCATTAGGATAAAGCCAAGCTCGGGAGCTGTCTGTCTTCCCTGGTAAGCTTTGTACAGGACCCTTGGTGTCTTCCTTCTTCTCTGGGAAGGGCTGACAGGGGTGGCTACTGTAGGCAGATACCAGAGAAGTCTCGGCAGTTTGGCTCCCAGGAGCCTTAGAACCATGGTGGACTTTGTTGACAATTTTTGATGAGACCAAAAGTGCCAGAGTGTGGGCAGTGGGAAATGCTGCAGAAGAGACTAGAGTTTGGCTGTAACTTTGGGTCTGCTATCAGCTCTTGGGTGTTAAGCATCCCTCACTGACCTCATGTGGCACTTTCATCTCCTGAACTCAAAAGGGCAAGATTTGTCAAGATACACACACACACACACACACACACACACACACACACACACTCACACACTCCAGCCATATTCATAAAATACAAATCAAAGAAAAATGAAACATACACACAAATAGAGTAAGCATACAGTTGGTGGTGAGCATTGATGCTTCTGGGCTCAAAAGGGATACTAAGTTGGGTGCTGGTGGCTTCTCCCACCCTTTATTTTACTGATACTGGTCACTGAGAGGAGACAAGAAAAAGCAACAAAACATACAAGGATTGAAACTTAAGAGCAAATTTTCATTGTATTTACAGATGGGACAGAGTGTAGCTCTATGGTTTTTACCAGCCAAAGAATCCATGTACAAATGATTAGAGTTAGTGAGTTTGGCAATGTTTCTGGTTTTTGGAACATTGTGTAAAACTTTATTTCCAGTATATTCTAGGTCTGTATGGTTGGGAAACAACCTTAAATTTTTGTAGCTTAAAACAACAATATGGTGCACACCTTTAATCCCAGCACTTGGGAGGCAGAGGCAGGCAGATTTTTGAGTTTGAGGCCAGCCTGGTATACAGAGTGAGTTCCAAGACAGCCAGGGCTACACAGAGAAACCCTGTCTCGAAAAACCAAAATCAACCAACCAACCAACCAACCAACCAAACAAACAAACAAAAAAAAACCCCAACAATATCTATTTATTATCGGTCATGGCAACTGAACATCCTATCTATCTGTCTATCTATCTATCTATCTATCTATCTATCTATCTATCTATCTATCTATCTACCAATCATCTATCTATTTATCAAGACAAGGTCTCCCTATGCAGCCCTGGTGGTCTTGGGACTCACTATGTAGATCAGGCTGGACTTGAACTCACAGAGATCCTGCTTGTGCTAAACATTTTCCAAGTGCTAAACATTTTCCAAGTGCTAAACATTTTCTTTTCAGGGTTTCTCTGATAATTCCAGACCTCTTACATGGTAGCTTATAGCTCCAAAACAGGAGCCCACTGAGAAGTCAAGCGGGTGAGGCTGTGTCAGCTTTAATGAACCAGCCTCAGAAGTCACAGTATTTACTAACACTCACCCAAATCAGCCTTTTTCGAGGTTATTATACTCTATGGCTTGGGAGGAGTGTCAAAGGATTTGTGGAGGTGTTAGAAAGCCTTGACCATCATACTAACAAATAATAAATAATTGATAATAGCATAAAAATGACCAAAAAACCCAGTTGTAAATCTAATAAAAGATGTGCCAGGTTTTTGCATATAGAGCCATGGCTGAGGGAACTCATAAAGAAACCCGAAATAAGTGGGTGTACCATGTTCATGGATAAAAATAATACACATAGAAAACACCCTCTTCATCCAAATTGGCATAAAGATTTGTTCTGAGAACAATGAAAATTTCAGCTGATTTTTACCAAGGTACAAAGGCCAAAAGCCAAGGTAGTCTTAAAGAGCAAAGATGTGGACTTATTCTGTGGGACATTAAGATTTAGTACAAAGCTGAAGTAATCCAGTAGGCTAATGGCACAAAGAGAGAAAAATAAACAGGACAGAGAGCACAGAAGCCATCCATGTGCATATGAAATACTTGATTTGTGATACAGCCATGCAGAAAAGTGTGTGTGTGTGAGAGAGAGACTATTGCCAGGTTAGTTGGGTATCCAGATCTGGGGAGAGAGAGGGGGTGGGGCAGGCTTGTGGGAAATTCCTTTTTGATAAGGCTGAGCCTCATGTTTCTAGAAACAATGACTGAGGTTTATTTAGAAGCCCTTTCCTTTCTGGGTTGTAATTTCCCTCTGTTGTTCTCTAACCTTCACTGGAAGACCAGTTCCCACACTGAGGTGCCTGGATTTCATGGTTGCTAAGGTCCTCGCCAGGACCAGCCAAGTCTAAGAAGCAGTACTGAGCCTGAGTTAGTTTCAAGCTGTCTTCTAAGTGGGCAAGAGGCTCAAGCTCTTTTCTCCAGCTGTCCTTCCCAGACAGGCCTAGAAAGTATTCCAGAAGCCGGAACCCAGGAGCTGGATGCGGGGTGGGGTGAGTAGAAGGGAAGAAGCAGAAGGCAGACCCCGACAGTTCTCCCAGCTAGCAAGTGTCTGCGGAATAAGGGAGCTGTCACAGACGGACAGACGGCAAGGGGCAGATTCACACTGCTTCTCTGGGGTCCAAAAAGCTTTGGATGATGGCTAAGTGTACTGGGCTTCTGAGTCTTCCGGTCTTTGACCACCAAGGGGGCGGGGACTTTCCACAGTCTCCATTCAAGTGCTTCCAGTTCTGGATGCGCTCCCTTTCCGATGCCATTTCCTCATATATTTCCTCGTATATAAAATTAACCTTTATGCACTTTCGCCCCTGGGTCCCCCTCTGAATATCTCAGATCAGCTTGAGGTGTGTGTGTGTGTGTGTGTGTGTGTGTGTGTGTGTGTGTGTGTCCGTCCGTGTGTTGGGGGTGGTGGTGGAAGGGCACTATTCTAAGACCCATGTAAGGCAAGGGGCCCAGTCTGACTAGTAAGATAGCCCCCATCTCCAGACGGGTGCTTCTTCAACCACTTCCTACTTGCCCTGCAAGCCGGGTGGGGATTGACCCTGTTCCCAATATTTGGGGCTGGGAAGGTCCCATTTCTGGACAGGGGTGGCCGAGAGATTTCTCTCTTCCCTCTTGCCCTTGGTGACAAAAGGCGGGACAGGAAAGGTCCACTTGGACTGGCAACAAACTCTAGGGGCGGAGGGCTGGGCGGAGACCAGGGCGACCAGGGGGCCCCCTTGCCCTCGGCGGCTCCCGAGGCCTGAACAATAGCGCTCGCGGGCGGGGCGGGGGAGGGCGTGGCGGGAGGGCGTAGCTCCCCTCCGGGCGCCGCCCCCGGCCCGCCCCCCGCGCTCGCACACGGGCTCGCATAGGGCTCCCACGGCTGCCCGCCCAGGCACTGCCCGCGGGAGCCGCCGCCGCCGCCGCCGCGCCCGCCATGGACGTCCGCTTGTATCCCTCGGCGCCCGCGGTAGGTGCGCGGCCCGGGGCCGAGCAGGCCGGTCTGGCGCACCTGGACTACTACCACTGCGGCAAGGTAGGCGGCAAGGTAGGCTGGGGGCCCGGGTGTCCCGGGCTAGAGCGTGGGGGCAGGAGTTATCTCCAGGCTGCGGACGTAGGCACTCTGGGGGCGCACACGCGGACACGCACACCACAGCCCGGACGACGGGCACGTGCCACCCACACCGCTACCCTCGCGGTCTCACTCACACACACACACACACACACACACACACACACACACACACGCCCCGAGTTGTAGATCACCGGCAGAAGTCAGCCCGACAGCTTCCAGTAAGACGACACAGTGACACACTCACCCACGCTTCGCATTCATTCACAAGCCGACGCGCAGCGACTCTCTGTCACCCAGCCAGGAGGCACCACACACAGCCTTCGCCGTCCCACATAAGTCGCGGTGCCAGTCATTTATCCTCAACCACACGCAGCCTCTCGCCCACGCACAGGGCTACGCTAACATACAAGCCACCTCATCTATCCACAATCATACACGACGCTGCTACACAGGTTCCCAGCTGCTGTCACATCCAGTGACAACGGGGGGGGGGGGGAACAGTCACACAAAGAAGTAGCTCCGACAGTCACAGCTCACACTCACAATGACCCACAAGTGCACACGGATCCATCCCCTGGATGAGAAGCCTGGGCTACAAATCGCCCTGACGGCCACCCAGTCACACCGGGACACACCCAGGGACAGTCACAGGCTCTAGCACCCTCCACTGCTCGCCCCAACCCTCGGTCATCCATAGTCGCGCGTCGGGGTTTTTAACTTCTCGGTGCTGAGCATTAATTGGGCGGTTTACTAATTGGCAGTCACTACCCCATGGTGCCTCGGATTCTATGCAGGTGTCGTCCAATCAAGGCCTGTCCCTTCCCTGGATGGGGAGCTAGCGTCCCTCCAGGCTGGGGCTACAGCGAGGAGGCACACTCTCGCTCCCCCATCCCCACCATTTTTTTCTAGGCTCTCTGTCCTCAACTCCAGCCAGGGCCCCACAGCGCGGCGCCTACGGGAGGCTGTGCCTGGACGCGTCGGACCCCATCTCTTCTTCGAGCCCAGCGGGCTCGATCAGGGGCAGTGGCGCTGCCAGAGTCCTCTTCCCTCGCAGGGAAGGGAACTTTGAAACTTAGTTCGGACGCCAGACGGTCGGTGCAACCCCGGGTCTGTGCGTCGGTCGGGGTCAGCCTGGAGCCGAGCGCGGCTTTTCGTCACTCGGAGCCCGGATTGAAGAGCGCGCGTGGGTCTCCGGGCGGTCGGGACGCAGACGCGCGGGCTCCGCGGCGCTGCGTGGTGAGTGCGCGTCGGGTGGCTGCATCCATGACCCTCTGGGGGTCTGTCCCCTTCCCTACAGGCTGTCGGCCCAGCCCCTGACTGCGGGGATGTTGCCGGCGTGCTGCGGGAGCCGAGCGTCCGGCGGATCGCTGGGCCTCTGGGGCTGGGCCTCTGCAAGTGCATCCTCAGGCCCTAAGGGAGCGGCTGCGGCCCGCAGCCCCCTGCGGTTTGCCCTGGCCGGGGCGGCGCGGGCGCGTCCCGGGGCGGAGGTGGGCGGCGCGCATCTCTGGGAAGGGAGAGCAGATTATCTTTTGTGCGCTGATCCGCAAAGTTGGAAGCCTGAAAGGGGGGGATGGTGCCTTAGAGAGAAGGCGGGTTCCGGAGCCGCTTCCACCGTGCTGGTGGGAAAATGGATTAAAACCAGCAAGTGGAGTTTTTACAAGAAGCTGAAGGATGGGGCGGCAGGTCACCTTCTGCCGTTGGCTTTGTTTAAAATATAGAACAGGCAAAACGGGGTTCACCCTCTGCTTTGGAGGCCGCGGTGGAGATTGGGGATTTATGCCTTAAAGTCTGGGTACCCAGGCTGGGGGCGGGGTAGGGTAGCTGGAAGAGGTCTTTTGGAAGTGATGTATCTGCAACCCCCACCCGAGTGGGCCCAGAATGTCTCCCGCT
>NW_022196897.1:149174121-149175896 GCF_008632895.1 Mastomys coucha
GAAACCTCTGACTCAGCACCAGAACCTCTGAGGTTGCAACCTGCTGGGAAGGGCGCAGAAGTGGACGGTGGAGATTTTGGTTTCTATCTGTGCTCTAGGGCCCTGGCCTGCAGCTGAGGAAGTTTTGAGCAGAGTGGTGTGGGAAAAGCCGCTAGAATGCTTGAAAGGAAGGTGCGGAGCATGGGCTTAGATGTGAGACCTGCCGTCCAGTCCTTCAGGCTGGGGTGATGGGGCACCTGGCTCAGCCTGAATCCAGAATCCTGTCGGCAGATTCCCCAGTATGCTGCGGCCTTCCGTGGAGGTTCCTGAGGTTCACTGTGACCAGGAACTCTATTTTTTTTTTCTCTGACACCAGAAACTGATGGTTGTGGAAAAGAAAATGTCCAGGCTTCAAGCCCTCTTACAGCGGCTATTAGAGTTGGAGACCTCAGGTGTGATAGCCAGTCTGGGGCAGTGTGTGCGCGTGCGCCTGTGTTGAGAGGTGCTGTAAAATAGGTTATAGGACCTGGACACAGCCCACAAACTGGGGAGGGCTCTGTTCCTGGAGCCAGGACAAGAGGCTTGTCTCTCAGGCATTTGCCCAAACGATGTCAGACAACCGTGGGGCAGTTGACCTGGAAGAGCCCTTGGCGACGGTCCCCTTGACGACCATCCCCTTGGTGACTGTCCCTTAGCAATCCTCCACATAGAGATTCCCAGCCTCTTTAAATCAAAGTCATGAGCGCTAGCTGTTCTTCTGCTGGGTTTTGTTTGAGAAAAACACACAATAATAAAAAGCCACTGGGGCTTCATTTTAGCTTCAGAATATTTGTGTAATTTGTTAATTACAGTAACATTAGCATGCATTAGGAAAATTGTTTACTAAGCATAAAGCAAGCACGTTATTTTTAAAAAAATGTAGTAGCAAAAAAAAAAAAAAAATGTAGTAACAGTGTTTGGTAAGCACAGGGGCTCCTGGCTTCTGGCATGGAGGATCTGGGATCTTTTGAAGGGAACTCTTGATCTCTTTGCTTCACAGAAAGCAAAACTAAGTCATGGAGTAGCATCCCTGTGGGCTATGGAGCAGGTGAAAGGCAGAGATGAGGTTGAATCCAAGTTTCTCAATCCACAGCAGGACAGTAGTCTGGCTTCCTTGTGAGTCTCTCTGTGTTGTGGTTTGGGGGCTGGGAAGTCTATGTTCCATCCACAGAGGACTGAATTCCTTCCATTCAGATTTTTGAAAGCTAGGAGCTCCCAACGCAGCTAAGGCAGACTGGTACCAAGAGGTTACTGGGACAGGGCGAACCTGGCTTCCTAGCTCCACATGTGGCTTTGTGAACTAAAGAAGATGAATCCTAGCTCCTTTTAAAAAGTTAAAATGCATGTATGTGCAGTCGTTTGTCAGAGAGCACCCGAGGCTCTCTCCTTTCCACACTGTTAGGTTTAGCTGCAGGTCTCTTTACCTGCTGAGCTGCCCATAGGCTTTCTAGCTCTCTGTTGATACAGAGTAGGGACCTAACAGAATCAAATGTAAATGAGCTTTGTCAGATATAAACACCAATGAACCCACTAATCCATTCTAGATAGAGGCCATTTCCATTACTCTCAGGAAGGCCCTTGTTCCCTTTCTAGTGAACACCCCATCTTTGCCCCAGCGGCAACTTCTTACCTGATTTCTATTCCCCACAGTTTTTTTTTTCTGTTCATTTTCGGACTGTGAACTCTATTTGAGCCCTACCATGTCATATGCAGCATGGGCATTTAGAGTATGGCTTCTTCTTCTTCTTCTTCTTCTT
>NW_022196897.1:149175906-149186737 GCF_008632895.1 Mastomys coucha
CAGTCTGTTTTTCTGCATTCATCTTTGTGTGTGTGTGTGTATGTGTGTGTGTGTGTGGTTTGTTCCACTTTGTCATTGAGTGATATTGCATTGTGTAAATACAATACGACTGGTTACTTTACCTGCAGATGGGCATTTGGGTTTGTTACCAGTCTGGGGAAATTGTAAAGAAAGCTACTGTGAAGGTTCGTCTGCAAGTCTTTTTTCAGGGAGAACAAATTGTCCATTATCACTAAGCCTTGCTATCCTCTTCACATTTTTTTCTTTAGGATTTATTTTTGTTTAATGAATATGGGTATTTTGCCTGCCAGTATGCACGTGCAGGATGACCATGCAATGCCCATCAAACCCAGAAGAGGGCATCAGATCTCCCGGAAATGGAGTTACAGATGGTTGTGAGCCCCAACATGGGTGATGGAAAGGAAACCTGGGTCCTTTAGGAGAGCAGTCAGTGCTTCAGGCCGACGCTCACTCCCACCATGTATCCTCTGGAAGACTGCCTACTTCTGCGGTTCAGGACACAGGA
This sequence comes from Mastomys coucha, assembly GCF_008632895.1. Lineage (NCBI taxonomy): Eukaryota > Metazoa > Chordata > Mammalia > Rodentia > Muridae > Mastomys > Mastomys coucha. The sequence goes on from NW_022196897.1 coordinate 149,176,433, forward strand.
GTGAGGGATGCAGGCTAGGATAGTTCTTGGCACAAACTAACTTTTGATTAGTTGGTGGTGATATTAACCATCTGCCACCTACTCTAGCAAAAGGCTTAACCTCTGTTCTAGCATCCTTTTATTCCTGTTCGATACACACTAAAGGCCAACCTGGGTACCACTCCCCGTGGAGCACTCTTTGGCCAGCAACATCTTTCTTTCTCCAGGATCTCTCAATAGCTAGTACTACTTGGGATGTGAGATGTTCTATCATCTGTTAATCAACAAATATTTATTGAGCACTGTTTTGTGCTAGATCTTTTCTAGGTAACCAATGCAATGGCAATGAACAAATTGTTGCTCTCAAAGCTTATCTGTCTGTCTATGGATAAAATACAGTATTATGATTAAGAGGTCTCTACATATCCTCTGGATATGAGGTAGGGAAGAGGGTTAAGATTAGCCAAGCTCTGGGACTGCTTTACAATTGTGTGTGTGTGTGTGTGTGTGTGTGTGTGTTTGCCCTAGTGCTTGCACATGTGGAGGTCAGAAGTTGACACAGGATGTTGTTGTAGTTAGAGTTAGTTTTTGTTGGTGTTGTATAAACTTAGACCGCAGAAGAAGCACTCTCAGTTGAAGAATTGATTCTATGAGATTGGCCCATGGTCTTGTCTGCTGGATATTTTCTTGAGCACTGATTGACTCTGTAGGGTTCAGCTCACTGTGGACTGCGCCATCTCTAGGCAGGTGGGTCTGGAGCAGCTGTATAAGAAAGCTGTCTGAGCAAGCCAACTAGAAAAGAGCCACTAAGCAGCATTCGTCCATGGTTTCTGCTTCAGTTCCTGGCTCCAGGTTCCTGCCCTGGCTTCCCTCAATGGTGGGCTGTAACCTGTAAGCTAAATAAACCCTTCCCTCCTCAAGCCGCTTTTGATCATGGTGTTTACCATAGCAACAGAAAGCACAATTGAACAGGTGTCTTCCTTTATGTATATTAAGACCAGTTTCTCATCGAGCCTGGAACTGAACATTTTAGCTAGACTAGCTGGCCAACAATCTTCTAGGATCCACCTGGCTCCAGCCCACCAGCACTGGATTATAGACGTTCGCCTCCACGCCTGGCTTTTACGCGGGGTTCTGGGGATCCAAACTTTGGTGTCTATGCTTATGCTGCAAGCACTTTATCCACTGAGCCCTCCCCCAGCCTGTTTTACAGTTTTAAAGTGGTAGCAGACCTCTGAAATTTAAAAAAATTTTATACATAGTAAGAGTCGCTTGATAAGTTTTTTTTCAAAGCCTTATTATTTTATTCATGTGTATGTCTGTACGCAAGTATACACACATGTATACAGATGCCTGTGGAGGCCAGAAGAAGGTATTGGATCTTCTGGAGCTAGAGTTGCAGCAGTCGTGGGCCTGTGGGTGCTGGGAAGTGAATTCTGGCTCTTTGCAAGAGGAGAGAGAGATCTTAGCCACACAGACAGATCTCAAGCGTTTGATCTGGTAAGTTTTAAAAAAGCAGCTTCCTGGGCCACACTCCCAGGGATTTCGATTCATATGGTCCTGGTGGGTGGGCCCTGAAGATTTGTACTGTCTCGTGAGCCCCCATGTGATGCGACAGTTGGTCACATGTTAGAGGCCACAGTTTGTGTAGTGGAGGCTTGCTTGTTTGCTTACAGTTTTGTGTGGGCTCCTGGCAGGCAGGAACCATGCTCAGCACTTGGCACAGTGCCTTCTCATAATGGCTCGGTATGTAAGTGGTAGTGGGTGAATTATTTTGCTCACCACCCACATAATTCTGGGTATAACATCGGGTACGGATGGGAACTAGGAAAGCCTGGTGACTAAACGACTGGAGGCTCCCTGTGGCAAAAACCACAAAGTGGAGGTTATTTCCTGTGATGGTTTGTATATGCTCAGCCCAGGGAGTGGCACTATTAGAAGGTGTGGCCTTGTTGGAGTAGGTGTGTCGCTATGGGTGTGGGCTTTAAGACCTTCATCCTAGCTGCCTAAGACGTCAGTATTGTGTTAGCAGCCTTCAGATGAAGATGTAGAACTCTCAGCCCTGCCAGCACCATGCCTGCCTAGATGCTGCCATGCTCCCACCTCAATGATAATGGACTGAATCTGGACCTGTAAGCTAGCCTCAATTAAATGTCCTTTATAAGACTTGCCTTGGTCATGGTGCCTGTTCACAGCAGTAAAACCCTAATTAAGACACTTCCTATCCTGGACTTGCGGTACCTAAGGCTTTTACAGCATTTGTGGGGGTGAGATTTTCATGGCTTTCTTCTGCAGGGGGCAAGGGACAGTGGTGAGTCTTACGGGAGAAGCCTTGGGCTGGGTGGCATTAAGGAGCTCTGTTAGGAGGCCAGATTCTCTGCCGGGAGCTCCTTACTTCCAGGCTTAGACTTTCTTTTGCTGTGAAGAGGCACCATGACCACAGCCACTCCTATAAAGGGAAACATTTAATTGGGGCTGGCTTACAGTTCAGAGGTTGAGTTATTATCATCATGGTTGGGACATAGCTACATGCAGGCAGACATGGTGCTGGAGGAGCCAAGGGTTCTATATATTGATCAGCAGGCAGTAGAAGGAAACCGTGAGCTACGCTGGGCATAGCTTGAGCATATGAGAAGTCAAAGCCCGCCTCCATAGTGACACACTTCCTACAGCAAGACCACACCTATTCCAACAAGACCACGCCTCCTAATAGTGCCCCTCTCTATAGGGCAAGCATCCAAACACATGAGTCTATGGGGGCCACGACACTGCCCATCTAGTCCTGCATCCTGCCTGTCAGAGGGTCCTCCCAGATCAAGCTTATGTATGCCAGGAGCAGCAGTCCAGGCTGCCACTGCTCACTTCAGTCTCCTGAGTGACTTGGAACATGCCATTAGCTTTCCCTGGGTTTCTGCTCCCCTGTGTACAAAGGAGAATCAAGTCAAGTCAGCGACCGTCACCCCTTCAAGACTGTGTGGTGTGAGGTATAAGGAAGTGAAAGGCTGGGGTGTCTTGTATGATTGTGGCACATGGAAGGATCTTCTACCGGGGGTGATGATGCTTTTTTGAAGAATGCCTTAGCCTGCTTTTCATTGATATAACAAAATACCTGAGGCAGGCTAACTTTATGAGGCCAGCCTCTGCTACCTAAACAAACTTGGTCTCAATAATAAAAAATAAAACTGGAAGCTAAAAGATTTAAACAAAATAAAGGGGTAGATTTGGCCTGTAGTCTTGGAGGCCAAAAGTCTACAAAACACAGCATGGGCCTTCTGAAGGTTGCCTCACCTCACGGCAAAGGCACTAGTAGCCAGAACAGATGTGGGAACAAATGACAGATTCCATTTAAAACCAGAGCCACAGGGCGGGCAGAGGCAGGACTTGCTGCTGTTAAAACACCTGTCTCCTGAGAACCTCTGAGGATCCTAGAGACCAACTTCTCAGCTCCAGTGAAGAACTCCCACCAAGCCTTTTGAGGGGGTCTTGAGATGTTGTCCCTGGGATAAGAGAGGACTCTTGTGTTCCAGAGTGAGTCTGGCAGATAAGTGATCAGCAGACACTAGCTCTTGACATGAGTGAATGAATGTATGGGGGGGGGGGCATTGTCCAGAAGTTAGCATCAAGATCTGAAGCCTGGGGTGAGCACCTGGAATCTAGAACAGGGCCAGGGCCAGGGCCAGGGCCAAGAGTCCTTGAGTGATGGGGGGACGAGTGCTGCCCCATGAGCCAGGGTCTGCCTGGTAGGTAGGGCAGCTGGGAGCAATGGAGACCCTAAGTCTGTGTGCACACTGCACAGGTTCCCACTGATGCTCTGCTGTGTGGCTGCCTGTTGTTTCTGTGTTTCTCTTTCACTTCTTTGATTTCTTAGAGTCCCAGGATTGATGTCTAGTGTGGGTCAGCTGTGGAATGCAGTGGACCCAGGATTACAGCATGCTGGTAGCATGGGTGGGTTATTCAGTGGTCCGGTCTCTTCCTCTGTCAGATGGTAAATCAGCATCTCCCCCGAGGAGGAGGGTCCGAGATCACAGTACTCAGTACAGATAGACACACTTTCGTTTCCATTTGCTAAGAACAGAGCACTATGTTAGAAATCAGCTCTTGTGCCCTCGGAAAGGTGGGGCGTGGCTTTCCTACCGACACCCTTTCCCTCCTTTAGGTAGTAGGGAAAACGTGTGTGTGTGGGGGAGGGGGGTGCTTGGAAAACACACAGGTCAGCCACTCCAGGCCTGTTTTCTTGGTTGTGCACAAGCTTTGGTATGAGGTATTCAACTCCAAGATGAAGCTGGCATTATTGCCCTCCGCCCCGAGCTGCACAGTGTCAGGTCTGGACTCACACTCTGCCCCATCAGGAGTACTCTTCCACTAGGAATGCTCTCATCCAGCCCAACGGCCTACAGCAGATGCTGTGTGGGGTCCCTACCTGAGACAGCTCCAGCTCCAGAGCTGGGTGGCTTCCGTCATTCACACCTATGACCAACTTCTTCCTTTGCCCCACCACGCGTTCCTCTTCTTATGGGTATACTCTATGCCCCTAGTCTTGCCTCAGCATAGATCTTCCATGGACGACTCTCCGATTCAGATTATGATTTCATGAAAAGCAGGTAAACCCAAGGTGAAGAAAACTCCTCAGAAGCTATCAGGGAGTTTCAGGAGGCCACCCAACTGTCCAGGTTGGGACTATATACCCCAGGCCTATAAGTTATCCCCATGTCCTGAGCAGACAGACAATTTTCTCCCCAGCCTCTAGGCTAGAATTGAATGGTCCCTTCACGGCAGCTCCCTGACCAGCAAGATTGGCCCTGTCCTCTTGTTAGCAGTGCAAGCTTCCAGCTGCCTCCCAGGTTTACTAACTCGGAAACCTGAGATGGAGCCCAGCCACCTGGATGGCTGTGCAGTCCAGCCGCTGGGCTTGTGTTCGAGAGGCAGAATGCTCCTGGCATGTGGGGGAGATCAAACACAAGCCATTGAGGTTTCCCGTCTTGAGAAGACCGAGAAAACATCATAGAGACTGGTCAGAATTTGAGAAAAGTGACACCTCTGTCCCTCTACACCTGCCCCCCACTCAAACCAAGTAGGCTAGTGTGTAGCATGTGGGTGTCCTTGCTCCCCTGCAGGCGTGTCTCACCACGGTGGTGGACAGATCCCCTGAGGTGCTTTTCTCTCTGCCTGGAGCACCCCCACTTCTGTATATGCCCCACACCCCCACTTAGCTCCCCTTCCATTTAAGGCTCACCTATGTGACATTTTACAAAAGGCCAAGCACTATCACTGCCCCTGACAATTCTGCGTGTGATCCTTGATCTCCATTCCGAGTCAGTAAATAACAGATCCACATCTACTAAATTCAACTTTCTCATTGAGTGACTGGGCATTCAGGTTTGGGCTGAATTTCCAGCACCAGGCACACAGTAGGCACTCTTCTAAAAACCCACTGTACACCCAAGAAGCCCAGCCGTAGGCACTGTACAACCACGATCTTCCTGCTCAGTCCAGAAGGCAGCCGACATCCCAGTCACACCGTAGCAAGTTTTAAGCATCAAGGTAATTGATCAAAATTTATCACCCTGTGCTACACAACATCTTCTTGCTAAGATATAAAATTACCATTTACCATGACTCATTAAGTTAATAATTACCGACCATATGCTTTTATTGCTTCTCCCAAGCCAAGGCGATAAATCACCCTGTGGGTTTGGGTCTGTGTAAATACAATGACTGCCAACAGTGCAGATACGGGATTTACAGACAGGAGCACACAGGACTGAAATACTGAGCTGGAAGCACATCCCTGTGATCCTACTGGCCCCTCCTGGTGTCTCTGAGTTCCCAGGCCTGTGCTTCTCCACCAGGGCACAGTTTTTAGAATATTCCTGGTTGTCATAGCTTTTGGAAGGGGATGCTTCTGCCATCTAGCTGGCGGGGGCCAGGGATGCTACTTCGAGTCTTATAATGCACAGGGAAAGCTCCGTCCCTATTTGATCAAGTCCAGCGTGCCTGCTGTGCTTGGTTAGGGAGCCGGTGTTCTGGGCCAGCAGCGACTTCCACCATGACTCTTATTTGCATCTGTGGTCACTTCTGCCTCCAGTGTTCTTTTCATCTGAACTTCACAGTAAAGGCATAAGGCATTGCTGTCTTTAGCTGTAGACTGGGCCAAGCCACTGATCAAAGGCTTTGGACTGATACATGGATAACTTCATTCGCCCAGATCTCAGCTTCCACTGTCTCTCTTGGAATTTGAGTTTGATAAGGGTAATTTTTCCAGGGGCTATGGGTTCCATGGTCCTTAAGGATCCAGGGCCATGTTGTCAGTCTCTCTTTTGGTTTCTTTATTTCCAGCAGTGTCTCAGTGTTTCTCATGGCCACCCCCTTCCTGTTGCCCCCTGGGCTCTTATGGACTAATCGAATTTCCCATACATGGATCTGCATGTGAATTGTGAATATTTATGCATTATGAATATGTGTGTGTGAGGAGGTTGTTTTTTTCTTTCTTTGTCATCCTTTGGGGGGTTTGGAAGCATGGGGAGAAGATGAAAGTAAGTTTAGTAGCTGCCCAAACACCTAGTTCCTGCTTAGTGAGTTTGGTTTGAATTTTTGTGGAATTTCAAACAAAAATGTAGGGTAGAAATAAGCCCAGATGACCCTTTGTCACTTTCAGGTGAGGACTGGCCCAAGTGGCTAGACTACCAGGTGGCAGAGGGACCAGGGTCTGTCCTTTTCTCCATGGGTGACCTTCACATGAAGCTGCCTCCTGAGGGGTGTGGACATGCATGTTCACATTCTTTTTTTTTTTTTTTTGGTTTTTTGAGACAGGGTTTCTCTGTGTAGCCTTGGCTGTCCTGGAACTCACTCTGTAGACCAGGCAGGCCTCGAACTCAGAAATCCGCCTGCCTCTGCCTCCCAAGTGCTGGGATTAAAGGCGTGCGCCACCACCGCCCGGCATGTTCACATTCTTGTACATGTGTATACATACATGTGAGTGTGCAAGGGGCCTGTGTGCTGCTTGCCTCTTGCTTTGATGGCTAGAGAGCTTTCTCTTGTGGGGGTCTGGCATCTCCAGCAGGACCTCCTGCCTTAGGTGTCAACTTCAGGGCTCATTTGCCAGTAGGTCAGCTGCATATTACAGCTAATTAAAGCATGCTTATCTCAAAGTTGGGTCTCATTTTCAGAATGATTCACAAACTTGTTGGAAATGATTCTGATTCCATAGTTAACCCCAGGTCAATCTCATGCATAGATCTTAGTACTGCACCGAGCTGTGTTTCAGCTGGACCTGGGCTTTCCAGAGAGAAAGGCAGACCTTGGGCTTCAGGGCTTGCTTCTTTATTCTGAAAACATTTGCTGACAGCTCCGTGGGTGATTTCAGGAGCCCCCATGCTTCCTGTGTTCCTTCCATCCACCTCAGAGGTGAGTTAACTCTTTATGTGGAGCCAGGGGGGGCACATGACTGCATCTGATGAAGTGCCTGGGTTCACATCTTGGTGCTTAGATGCTGGGTGACCTTGAACCTGTTTCCCAGCCTCTCGGAAGTTATTTTCCTGCTACCCCACTCTCAGCTTGCTAACCCACTCTCAGCTTATATGGGTGTTAAGATCTCTGGGAGATCAGATCAGTTGTTTTCTAGCTCATTCCTGCTACTTGGGGCTGTTCAGGTCTCGTGGATCTTAGGAAAGCAGCGAGTAGCACCTCCATCGAGGAGTTTATATCTTTTCACTGTCGCTCCCCCAGGAAGTCTCTTGTAGTCAATCGCACTTTCAGACTTAACTCGGGAGACTAACCCGGGTGAGACACCTGACACTAGTGTCCTGGAAGCATTTGGAAAGGGAACTGCAGCCTGTTCCTCTCCACAGGAGGTGCTCTTGCAGCTGTCTGAACCCACAGGCCCCAGTGATGGCAGGACCAGAGTCTCCTCCTCTGTGCCATCCCCTCCCCCCCTGCACTCCTAAGTCCAGGCAGTGTGTGTGTGTGTGTGTGTGTACAAGTGCATCATGGCAGGTCCTCCTCTGTGCCATCCCCTCCCTCCCTCTGAAGTCCTAAGTCCAGGCAGTGTGTGTGTGGGGGGCGGGGGGGGGGAGTGGCAAGTGCATCATGGCAGGTGGTTTGAGAGCCTCCTTGTCCTCAAAGCCGTTTCTCTACAGCGGCCACATGTCCCTCAGCTGTCAGGGTCCCCACAGGGGACATTGCAGTGTAATTGTCACCGTGCTCAGGAAACCCCAAAGTATGGCTACTTTATCAGCTGTTATACATCTGTACATAATTTTTTCCCTGTCTAGGTGAAAGTCATTAGACAGAGTCTTTTTTTTTTTTTTTAACCATATTGCACACTGACTGAGAATGGGCCTGGAGCATCTTACCTCCAGTGGTTTGCAGCCAGTTCACAGGATAAGCATCTCTTGCAGCAAGAAGTCCTAATGCTGATCCTTGAACTCATTCACCCAATGGTAGTGGTGTGTGTGTGTGTGTGTGTGTGTGTGTGTGTGTGTGTGTTCACTAGCATGCACATAATGTGTGTGGAGTTACAGGAACATGTGGGTGTGTGGAAGCCAGAGAATGGCATTGGGTATCTTCCTTAATTGCTTTCCACCTTATCTTTTGAGACAGGGTCTCTCACTGAATCTGAGTCTAGCCTAGCTGGTCAGAAAGTCTCAGGGATCCCTCTTGTTTCCCCCTCCTCTGTGTTGGGATTGAAGGTTTACCTGGCTCTTTGCATGGGTGCTAGGGATCAAACTCAGGTCTTTACACTTGGATGGCAGGTGCTTTAACCCAGAGCCACCTCAGTCTCATTTGGGGGTTAAATGGAAGTCTTCAGGATGCTCATACTACATTGTACACTGCACATTTTCTGGTTGAGCTCTGTAAGACATACCTATATGCACATGGATATACCCCACACACATGAATGACATACACACACGAACACACATACACACAAATATTTCACACACATGAAAACCCAACACACACGAATATATACATATGCATGAACAAACATCCATGAACATATACTTCACACACATACACACACATATGTGTTGTACATACATCGTCCCAGAAGTATGCTTTATCATACTCGCCTGGAGTCACTCTTGGATACAACAGTTTATAAGAGTCAGTGCACTCTTATAAACTTCATTTGTTCCAACATCCAAAAGCCATATCCAGTCCACTGTGTCTGCAGCTTTGTGGCAGGTGGGCAGGAACAGTCACATGTGGCCCCTATCTGGTAGGAGCTTCTGTCTTATCAGATACACAACAAGATCGATTTCAAATGTGCATGGTGAACATTCGGTACAGCTCAGGATACCATAGGATCACCAGGCCAGGCTGGAGATGGAAGGTGAGGGTTTGTCAGACCAGGGGATGCCTGCCGGCTTTGGACAGCGATCAGAGCCTGGGCTGCTATTCCAAGTAGAAGGGACAGCAGATGTAAGGGCACAGAGCTGATGTCAGGGGGTGAGGCTAGAGCCCTTAGAACTATTCATTAGTTCTAGGCCTCAGTTTTCCCATCTCCAAAATGGAAGTAGCAGTGTCTGCCTGTCTATGGAGCTAAGATATGGTAAGTACTCATGGTAAGTACTCACGCGGTGGTACTCATGGTTAGTTAATGGAGCTAAGGTAAGTACTCATGGTAAATACTCACGCGGTGGTACTCATGGTTAGTTAATGGAGCTAAGATATGGTAAGTACTCATGGTAAGTACTCATGCGGTGGTACTCATGGTTAGTTAATGGAGCTAAGGTAAGTACTCATTGTTGGTTAATCGCCTGGCAGAGTTGACCCGAGTTCCCTTTTCAAATCTAGCTGCAGGTGCCCATGTGCCAGACTTTGATTTTAAACAAGATAAAAACCAGATAATAGGAAGAGCCTCAGCATTGTTGTTACACTTCTGGGAGTCACTTCCTGCCTTGAGGGTGGAGCCCTAAACAGTGGCAGAGGGCCCTGGCTCGTTTCTCCCAGGGTCAGGGAAACGCATAGGTGTGCTTTCTTAGTGTCTTGATGTTTGGTTTTTTGTTGCTTTATTTTTGTTTGCTTGTTTTGTTCTGTTTGCAACAGAGCTTCTCTATGTAGTCCTGGCTATCCTGGAACTCACTGTATAGACCAGGCTGGCATCAAACTCACATAGATCCTCCTGCCTTGTTAGCAATAAGCCACTACCCTACCTGTCCAGGTGTCCCCAGGACAGTTGTCTCTCTAGTGAACTGGTGTTCTGCCCACTCACAAAGTTGCTGCTCTGCTCTGCTCCTCTCCTCTCTTCTCCTCTCCTCCCCCTCCTCTCCTCTCCTCTCCTCCCCCCTCCTGTCCTCTCTTCTCCTCCCCCCTCCTCTCCTC
>NW_022196897.1:149187245-149205421 GCF_008632895.1 Mastomys coucha
TCCTCTTCCCTCCCCTCCCCTCCCCTCCCCTTCTTTCCTCTCTCTCCCTTCCCTCTCTTTGCTGTCTTTTTGAAAGGCAGTTGTACCACACATTCCAGACAGGGAACTTCAGCTCTCAATGCAGTTTAGAGACATTTTCTGTCCAGTGACTGAATATTGTATCCTGGGAGGGCGATGGAATCTTTGTGGCGATCTTTGCACTGCAGAATCAGATCTGTCTCTTCTGCATGGAGACATGAGTTCTGGTCTTCGCAGATCTCTGTTTAAAACCTCTCCGTGAAGCTCACCTTTAGTCTGCCAGTCCCCATGCGGTCTAGCCACTGCCTGCTTGCTTTTCAGACCTTACTCTCAACCACTTTGCATCAAGCCCCAGGCTCCAGGCTCTGTTCTGGGGAAGCAGATTGCTAACAACAGCAGTCAGCTTTGCTGTTGCCTCCATTCTGGCTGTTCTCACACCCCTGGGCCTGCTCACACACTGGGCCTGGAATGTTCCAACCTGCATCCTTACATGGAGACTGGTGCTGTCCACTCCCTTTGGTCTAAACTCTAGTCTCTTGTCATGCTCTAGTTCCTGACATGGTCACCCTCTTCCCTATCTTAGCGTCTAGTATATTCCTTTGAGGGCATAATGTATCTGTGGAATTATTTGATCGTTTCCGCCCTGGAGAGTAATCTGTGAAAACCAGTGAGGTTAAGTTTATTTGGCTCAAGGGTAGAGCAATGCCTAGCACCTGCCATGATGTTTGCTATGGAAGGAAGGAAGGCAAGGAAGAAGGGGGGAAGGGAGGGAGGGAGGAAGGAAGGAAGGAAACAAGGAAGGAAGGAAGGAAAGAGAGAAAGAGGCAGTTGTTTCAGAAATACCCCGTAATGCATCCAGGCTGTTTTCAAGAATAATCTTATTCACCTTCCCTGGGCCTTCCTTACCTACTTGCCAGGAGAAGCTGTGCCTGGGACTGGCAAGTATTGACAAGTATGGATCCTCTGGTAGCATCCTGCCAGGGACACCTCCAGCTGAAAAATCTCCCAGGGAGGAAAGTGGGAAAGCCAGTCAGTTGGGCTGAAGGTGGGAATTCTCAGCCTCTGCTTTGAATTCATGCTTGACCTCCAAGGCAAGGGCCAGCAGACCCAGCCCCATCTCCCAGCCAAGGTGACCTTGGCATTGCCTGAAGGGACGTGTCAATCCCCGCTGCTTGGACTGGAGGATCTGGGGCACAGTCAGCCTGGCCTTCAGAGATAAGAGAATTTGTCTTTGGCTTGGGAACATTTCTGTTGAGCAAGCAAGACTTGCTCAACAGAAATGGTAGTCTCTGTCCTGAAAGAGGGTTCCCCCTCTCTTTATTAAACCGTAAACATGATATTTTCTACTCAAAATCACTGGGGAATCACCCGTCCCTAGTCCACTTAAGATTCCAGAACTCTACTCATATATTGGCCCTTTGTCTTTTTAGTGTTCAGTGTTGTCAATGAGGCTACCTCATCCTGGTCTATTAGAAATACCCCACTCCTGTTTTTTTCTGGGAGCAACATGTCATTTACCCTGTCATGTGTCAGTGGACCCGGTCCGTCCCTCTCATCTCTTCCCACCCCACCCTCCTAGGATAACAGCTTCATGGAGGACTCTGGAGGAGCTGTGTCAGCTGGTGGAGTGCCTAGCATTCACAAAGCCTGAGGCTCTGTCCCCAGCACCATCTATACCACAGAGGGTGGCGTATACTTGTAGTCTCAGCACTTGGGATGTGGAAGTAGGAGGACCAGAAGTTCATGGTAATCCTTGGCTAAACAGTGAGTTTGTTGCTAGACTGCACTACACAAGCCTGTGGCCTGTGTCTTAACAACAACAACAACAAAATAATAATAATAAAAAGAAGAGCACATGGGTTATTTATGGCTCCTGATTTTGTTGGTATGTTATTTCTCTGTATGATGATATGTCTGCCTATATGTGGGTTTATAGATTGTCGGTTCCCACCTTCCACGTTTTGTGACTCGGGGTCTCTTTGTTGTTTGACTGCGGGCCCACAAGCTTCCTGGGATTCTCCTGTCTCCCATCTCACACCTTAGGAGCACGGGGGCTGGGGGGGGGGGTGGTTGCTGACACACACACTCCTGTGCCTAACTTTACATGGATTCTGAGGATTCAAACTCAGGTCTCCTAGCTTGCTCAGCAGGCTTTTATACCCTCTGGCCATCCTCCTGGCCTCTGGCATGCTATTTCCAAAAGGGTTGAGCATCTTTGCCAGCAGCAGGAGGAGGTGCCCATTATATCCTGCCCTTACTACACAGCTCATTATCTTTTGACAAACCTTCAATTGTGCAGATACCTCCTGCCCAGTCTGCCTAACATGCGGACTCTGAGGTCTTCGTGATGGGGAATTATCCGCCCATCAATGCAGATTTCAGCGAAGAGCTATGTTTGCCATTGTGGTCTGATTTGTTGTTTTTTAAATGCCTGGGGTAAGATCCTCAATCAGAGGGCAAATAGAGGAAGGGAAAAGTGGTAATAAAAAATGAATTAGGGTGATTAGCAAAGGTGAGTGCTTCCCTCCTCAGGCGACAGGCCGAGCTGACAGAGCTTTGCAGGGTGGCTCCTGTCCAAACATGCAGCTGGATTACAGCAACTCCAGGCTGGCCCTGGGGTCTGCTCTGCATACAGGATCCTGGTATTGCGCTTAGTTCTGCAAAGGTCATTGATACATCTTGGAGGGGGATCAACCCCTGGTGGGTTGGAGCAGGGTCTCCAAAGAGGGGTTACCTCCCCCTCCCCCCATTCCCATCTCTGGCCCAGCTGAGGCCCCACCTCTTCCTCTGGAGCAGAGACTCCTCTGCAAGAAGGAAGCAAAGGTCTTTTATTGACTAATGCAAGCATAATGGGGGTCCTGAGGACCAGGGGGATCAGTGTCCCTAAATAGGGCTTCAGTGAGCCTGGACAGAAGGTTGGGCTATGCCTCAAGGGAAGGGGGAGGGAATTATACATTGCATTTTAGAGGCCACCATAACTAGCCGGGCTAGGTCCTCTATGGTTGAAAAGAAGTAGAATTCTGGGGAGCGAGGAAGGTGCAGTGTTGGGATTTGCAGCCACACAGGGTAAAAGGAGCCATGTGCACTCCACAGTTCTCCACAGTGGGATAATGACAATGAGTCCCCAAAGATTCTGCATTGCAGACATTTGGATCAGTAGTTCCCAACCTTCCTAAGGCTGCAGCCCTTTAATAAAGTTCCTCATATTGCGGAGACCCCCCCCCCCCCAGCCATAACATTATTTTGTTGCTACTTCATAACTGTAATCTTGGCACTGTTATGAATCGTAAATATCTGATATTTGACCCCCAAAGGGATTGCAACCCACAGGTTGAGAACCACTGATCTAGGAATTGCTGGAGGGCCGACCAGAGCATGTGTGTATAAATGTTGAAATGCCTAGAATCAGCTCAATCCAAGGATTCTGGGAGAAGGCGTGGATGAGGAGAACTCTCAGTGGAAGGGCTGTGGCCTCAGCTTGCACCATATTTTGGTCCATCCTCACATCCTCCAGAGATCCACCAGTGCCTACATCACTAGGTTACGAGTGTGCACCACCACGTGCTGAGCTTCTCACGTGGGTGCTTAGGTTTGAAGTCAGGTGTTCCTGCTTGAGCACGCTTAATGACTTATTCCCAAGCCCCTCTACTCAGGTAAGCAGAGCTTTCCGTCCCTTCAAAGGACAAGGGGGACTAACGGGAAACGGAGCTGGAGAACCACAGTACAAGCCAGGGTTGCAGAATTGCAAGGCAGTGGGACTGGGTGTGATTAGGGCCCCGTCCTGAGATGTGTCTGGCTCTGGCCTTGAGGACAGTGGGACTCATGAATGCTTTTAAATGGGACAGTGGGTGCTGAATCAGAGGACTTTTCTATATGTCCTCTGCAAGAGAACTGATTGGCGTGGCAAACCCAGAGGATCGTTTGATGATGCACACCAGAATGATGGGTGTACCTGCAGGGTGTGGTGCACCTGAGGCATAAGCTTTGTGGGAAAAGGCATCCAGGACTCATCCAGACCCGGTGGGCCTGTGCTCGAGATAGAGCCCCAGAAGCACAAAGCGGCTTCAGTCACTTCCCCACATGCAATCTGTTCAATGGAAGCTCACAGCTTCTCGGCTCTTACAGGTGCCGACAGAGACATCACAATATTGTGAAATTAGACGCCCGAAGCTGACTTCATTACCAGCTTACCTGGCGTTGTAGCAGCAGCCGCTGGAGCACCGACAGTTGGGTGTGACGGAGCTAAAATTGAACTTGGCAATTACCGCTCCTGAGAGGTTCTCGAGGCTGTGAAAGGAAGGTTCCATGGAAATCAACCCTGATAATCATGGGGTTTAAAATTAGGCCGTTACTATTAAGGCTGCGACATGCACAGAGGCTTTGTGAGTCAAGGGACAGGGGCAGGGCAGGTTTGGGCAGCCTGAGGTACCTTGGGCACACCTGCTCTGGTGTTTGCTTTTCCAATTAGTTTCAGTGTGGATGCTCAAGGCTGCTATTGTCTCCTGCATGGATTGCCCCCTCTCCCACCTCTGCCTCCTCAGCCTTCAGGGTTTTCTTTAGATTTACAAGGGGCTTTCCTGAGTCTCACAGTGGGACTGATCCAGGGAGGGCTCCACTCTGGATTCCTGCTCAGAGAAAAGAGCCCTGTGACATGGCTGAAGGCTCCTTCGCCCTGAAGCACTGTCTCCCTCTCTCTCTCCCTCTCCCTGTCTCCCTGTCTGTCTGTCTGTCTGTCTGTCTGTCTCCCTGTCTGTCTGTCATCAGTCAGTCAGTCAGTCAGTCAGTCAGTATGTCTGTCTCTATGTGTTCTGGGGAATCTGGTCTAACTGGGATCCTCATGTTTGCCAAGCAAACACTTTACTGACTGAGCCATCTCCCTAGTCCCTTTCCTGGCGTTTTTTGTGGACCATCGTTCATCATGTCCTTGTTTAGTAGATGGAGACAGCTCAGGGCCCATGTGTGCTCATGAATGATTTCTAGTGAATTGTGGGAAATCACTGTAGAGTGGCCTGGCTGTGCGCTGGATCCTTGTGAAAGGGAAGACAGACGTTCAAGCCTGCTTTGAGCCTACACTTTCTCACCCGTGTGACAGACTTGTGCTGTGCAGTGTCAGGGAGCGCCTCCTAGGGGACTGTCATTCTTAATGGTGATGTTTATGAACCACCTACTCTGTGCCAGACACCAGACCAGACTCTTCCCATAGTTAACACTTGCTTTGCATGCTAAACCCAGGGGAAAGCTATTATTCCTGTCTCCACGTTAGTGAATGAATGAAGGTAGCTGAACAAGGGGAGGTAGGGCCAGAATTCCAGCCCAGAACCTGGCCAGAGTCCCTTCACTCTGGAAATGAACCCCCGCCCCAGCACACACACACACACACACACACACACACACACACACACACATGCACACACACATATACATGCACACACACACATGTTGTGTGAGCTGTCTTTAGGGCTCTAGAGAGGAAGGCAGAAATGGAAATATCTTCCCAGCAGGCCCCACTCCCTCCACAGGAAGCTGACTCATCTCTTGGTGTCTCTGTTTTGAACCATAACTATCCAACAGCGGAGTAATCTGAAAACTAAGTAAATCAAACAAAAACTAGTAATCTAAAGCAAAAATTCTGGGGGCCTCCAGGTGCAGGGCACCTCCCCGTTCCATGCCAGCTTTAGCTCCTCCAGCCTGCCCTGGGTACCTTGGCCGTGTGTTGTTCAGTGTTATGAAAAAAGCAATGTGGACTAGAGTTGACCCCCCATTCTGAGGCTCACCTTGTCAAGCGAGCCTCGGTGTCCAGCCACTGAAATAGGGGGTTACCCGCCCCCAGCCCTGCCCAGCCCTGCCCAGCCCTGTTGCTGGAACCTTCAGAGTGTGTAAGTCATGACTGGGAAAGGCACCATCACCTTTGTTCTGGTGTGGAAGCGCACTCTGAGTCTTGCCTCCCAGCCTGGGTAGGAGAACTCAGTCCAGAGACCCTATCCTGGCCTCCGCGCCCTGCAGAGTGATGACTCACCCCGCACATGGATTGGCAGGAGAGGGGTTCAGGATTGGGAGGAGAGTATAGAGACTTCCAGGACTTGTCCCAGATCTACCTATTTCAGTCTCTTCAAATGCACCCACTTTCTCTAACCAGATTGTTCCTGACTTAGAATAGTTAAACCTAAGATTTGGTGTTTTTGTTTATAATCATGCAAAAGCAGCCAGGATTGGTGGCCCATATCTATAACCCCAGCACTTGGGAAGTGAACACAAGAATTGTGAGTTTGAGGCCAGCCTGGGCTACAGAGTGAGACCTTGTCTCAAACCAAACAAATATCAAAACCAAATGAAAGCCAAGCAAGATGTGTCACAGTAGTGTGCACCAGGAGGCTGGGGACAATCCTAATAACACACAAGTACAGCCGTCAGTCATCCGAGCCGCTCAGCTGTGGTGTCTGTAAGTGTCCCATACCTGTTTGAGGTAGACTGTGCTAAGCCATGGTATCTGGAGAAAGGTTTTGAGATGGGCTAGTTTCTGCTTGCCCTGCACTTACCGAGAGGTAATTCTGTAAGTCAAGGAGTACCTGTGTTCCCAGACTCTGCTCCTTGGTCAAATCCCTCTGAGTGCGCATGCATGTATGTGCATGTGTGCACAGAGGACAACTTGAGATGTTGTTCCCAGGTCTGTCTGGATCTGTGCTTGCGTGTTCTCCGTTTTGAGTGCCTATCGGGTATTGGGCCTTGTCTAGGAACTGGACTTAACCTAGAGATCATGAAGACAGATATACCCAAGCATCCCGGTGATCAGAGTCTCTCAGGGGAAGTCACACAGTAAATACGGGAGCCTACTTGGCACAGGTTAAGAAGCATGCTGCAGGGAGACTGGCCCTGTGAGGGGAGCCTGGCGCCATGCCAGACAGCAGAGGGGCTCCTCAGGGAGGAAGCTCTTGGCAGATTTGGAAGGGTGGGACAGGCTGGGGAAGAGAGGGAAGCAAAACCAGCAAGGGAAAGGTGCAGACATTGAAGCTATAGCTGTCCGTCTCCACTCTCCACCGCAGCTCCTTCCCCTCCTACTCTGGACGCTGGCCCCTTTATCACCTGGCTTTGCTGTGCCCTAGTCCTTGTCTGCTACTTAGCTGACCCTTGTTCTGTGTGTTGACTAGTAGGATTCTCCAATGCTCTCCTTTCTCAGGCCTGGGATCTCTGTTGGCTTCAATAGGGTCTCAGCTTCTGTTGCTCTGGCTTGTCTCTCCAAAGATCCCATCGATGTAATAGCTCCAGGTTCATGGTGTCTAGTAAATACGACTCTCCCCGTTCTATAGGTAGAGAAATGGAGGCCCTAGGAAGTCAGCTGTCCCAGCCAGCTGAGCTAGAATTCGAACCCAGCTCCCTCCTTCTTCATGGGCTCTAACTTAGCTGTGTTTACATGAAAGCTGAGGAGATCAGGAGGCAATCCATAGGTCCTGGAGCCTACACAGTTCCAGGCCTCATTGCCTTGCCAAGGGCGACATCGGCTTCTTGGCCTAACTTCAGCAAGGATGATTAACAAAGGGAGACTTCCATGTTTGTATTCTTAGTTATATATGCAACATTTGCTTGTGCAAAAGAAAAACAAAAAAGACAGAAGTGGCAGCTGAGTCCCCTCCTCCTGCTCATTGGGTGACCACAGCTAACAGCCTGGTGCCCTTGACAATGTAAATCCAAGTGCATGTGCCTCCACCCCAATTCATGTGCACACACACACACACACACACACACACACACACACACACACACACACCAAAAACTCAAACATGCACACACATGCTCAAGAGCATACCTCCCCCCCACACACACACTCACAGTGTGTATTTTTACAAAAACAGAACCATGGCCTTGACTTTCTTTCCCAACCAGTTCCAAATTGTCTCCACACAAAAGCCCCATCTACTCTGGTCCAAAAAATAAAAAAATAAAAAATAAATAAATGGATGTGGCTACTGTATTCAGTCAGTTCTGGCTCAGGTCTGTGTAATGAGTAGCATCCTCTGGTGTGCCTGTGTGCGGGATGCAGGTATTTCCGCAGCATGGATGCTCAGGAGTCTAATTGCTGAATGAAAGGCGTGCAGATTTTACACCTTGACAGGTGCTGACAATATGCCTTCTGAAGGGCCTTTCTGTGCATCGGCTTCTCCCAGGCAGAATGCCTCAGAAACCAGGGGTTATGGAGCTGGATTGTGTATGGGGGCTGCCTTCTTGTCTGCTCCCCAAAACCCGTTATGGTGCTCCAAACATGTGGGCCCAAATTGGGATAGAAGATGGATTTGGATCAAAGAGGTTAAATAACAGGTTTTCCTGTTTCACCTTGTAGGAACGGGATGGGGGGCGGGGGTGCCGGGCCTCCAGCCAATAGAGGACCAAGAGTCGTCGGCAGGGCTTATAAAGCTGCTATTTCTGGCATTTTTTCTCTTTCTGTGCTGATTATGCAGCAGCATCTCGCAGAGGCTGTCGCAGGCGCGTTCTCTCGCTGCCTGGGCTTCTGTGGAATGAGGCTCAGGCTCCTCACGAGACACTGGTGCATTGCAGGTGCGTCTCTGCAGAAGGTAAGCAGCGGTGCCTGCTGCTTCAAGGGGTGAAGGTGTTCAGGCTGGCCCCGGAGGGCAAGATGGGTGATGCTGGATCCTGGGCGGGGTCAGGCAAGGACTGGTGCCTGCTATGTTCTGCAGCGAGGATGCTGTGCAGGGTCCAAGGGCCTGGATATGGTTCTTCCTCTCTGATAAGAAATTCTGTGTGTGGCTGGCCTTGTCTCTGCTAAGTAGGATTAGCCACCAGTCTCGATGCCCTCAGGGCACTCAGGAAGCATTCATTCATTCACTCATTCATTCATTCATTCTTGTATTCATACATATATGTATATATCCATTCATCTTGCATTCAGCTCACATATAGCAGGTGTAGGTGTTTGTGGGAGTAGACCGGGGAGGATCTAATGGATTTAGACAAGAAACAGTAAGAATAGGCAACAGCTCATGACGTGCAAGGGTCCAGAAGACACTGGGCTGGGAGTGGGCAAGGTCTTCTGAGCGAGTGTCAGGGATGAGGTGCAGCTAGGGATGGCAGCAGGGAAAAAGTGGGGAAGCAATGAAAAATGTCCCCTCCTTTGTAAAGGCCACCTTTCCTCTCATCCAGTGAGGATATGGGAAGTGACCAGCTGGGATCTCCATGGCTACCCAGCTTTTGGAGAAGGAAGGCAGCTAAAAAGGAAGAAGGGGAAAACAGTGTAGCAGGTGAAGAGGCTCTTGTTAGTGGCCTTGCCCAGCTGCCCCAGGGAGCCGGCTGGGAGGTGGCTGGCAGAGAGGACAGTGATTGCTGTATCTAGCTCAGAGGCCTGGTCCTTCTGGC
Source organism: Mastomys coucha (assembly GCF_008632895.1). Classification (NCBI taxonomy): domain Eukaryota; kingdom Metazoa; phylum Chordata; class Mammalia; order Rodentia; family Muridae; genus Mastomys; species Mastomys coucha. Next base: position 149,196,627 of record NW_022196897.1, read on the forward strand.
CCTCTCATTTCCCATAGTCATCGAAGGGGATCTGGCTTCACGCACGCATAAACCAGAAATGGGAGTTGACAGCTCTTACCCGTGTTCCCTTATGTGGAACATTATGGGAACAGAGGGAAAGACCAGGACCAGAATCCTTCATGCCTCCTGCTCTCAGTAGAGCCTCAAAGAATCATCTGAGACACGGGGGCCCCGCCCCGCCCAAGGGAGGTCACACAGCCAGCTGGCCAGGAGAGAAACAGCTATGGGTGCTTGCCAAGCCCTAGAGCCACTAGCGGATGATGACCGCTTTCAATCCCAGCTTCATCCCGAGTAGTCTGTGACATAACATGGGCGCCTCAAACTGTCTGAGTCTCGGTGTCTGCACCTGCAAAGTGGGGCACTGGCACCTTCTCTGGGATGGTGTGTCCACATGCATGTTCACGCACACAGCCGTGTTCACGTTGCTCACACTTTGCCTAGTAGTTAGAAGGACCGTCATCCGTGTTGAATGGATGGATGAATGACCCAGAGCAGCTCAGCTGGGGCAGAGGCCAAGATGCCTGGTGGGGTCTGTGCTCTGGTGCAAGCATGGGTGGCCAGGGAGCTTCCCTTGTGTCTAGAGTGGGAGGTGCTGTGTTCTGTGTGGGGCTGGCTGTCTGAGAAAAATTTTCTCCAGTCACCTCCATTTCTTCTTTGAAGGCTGCTAGGCAGCCTGGTCTTCCTGCCTTATAGGGACACGCAGTCAAATTAGCAGCTGCTGACTGTCACCTGTGTGTGTGGGAGTCTGGGCTGGATGCAGGAAATGGCCTAGGAAGGGTGGGTATGACTGGAGAAGAGGTCTTCAGTCCATGGAGACCTCTCGTCAGGAATAGAGACTGAATATAGGTCTAGGGCTCGGTTTGGAGCAGGTCTCTGCTCCATGGGATCACCATGGGACCTCAGGCAGGTCACTTGACCTCTCTAACCCTACAGAATGGCAGGTTAAAGGATGACTCGGAATGAGCTATTCCTAGCATGGTGTTATGCTTTGTGAATAAAATGTTACCCCTTCCTAGGGAAGGGATCCAAGGAGCTTTGGATGGGACTCGGTGTCTGCTGCAGACTGGCATTAGGTAGGCTCCCCCTGAAGGCTTACATGAAGAAGGAAGGTGGCCAGAGTGTAGCCTCCAGTCATCGTGTCAATCCTGGCATGCGTCTCAGAGAGAATCCCAGCTGGTCCCACCAAGTGTTTCTGTCCTAGCCAGCAATGCTGGCAGTCACGGCCGGGAGGGGGATTGCTAGGGTGGGCTTCCTGATAGAGATTAGCTTTCTGTGTGAGACTCATTGGGTCCCCAGTGCCTCTCCCAGATGCCTTCTCCAGGAACTGGAGCAGGTGCTGAAGTGGGGTACCACTGGAGGAGGCAGCTCTGGCCCAGGTGTGACCCCAGAGGGGCCTGGGAAAGCAATCACAGGTGGGTGGATTCCTGCCTCTCTCGGGGTCTGGAAGCCATTTTCCAGGGAGGTCACCCCACATCCCCTTTCCCCCGCCGCCGTAAGTATCTGTCGAATTCCTCACTGGAGCAGCAGTGGGGGACAAAGGCTTCCATTTTTCTCGCTGGGAGATCCGTGCCACTCTCTTGTGAACACAGACCGCAGCACCCACACCCTGGAGGGCTCATCCCAGAGGAGACAGGGCTGGGGTAGCCTTGATTCACCCCTACCATGCTCACTCATCTTAGTGACTGTTACTGCCCACTGGAAACTGAGGCCAAGATCTGGACGCAGCATGGCCCCCTTCCCGCTCTGCTCTAACCCACTTCTTCATGCTGCTGCCTGTCCCTTCAAAGCTTGGCAGTCTGCCACCAGGGTGACTTCATGAGCCCCCTGCCTTTAACTTTCCCATTAGAATCTGCAGCCGGCTCGGCTGACTGCTTGGTGCGCTTGTCCCTCCGCTTGTCCCTCCCATAGACTTCTGGCAGCCGCTGGCTGCTCCTCCTCACCACGTGTCCATCCCAAAGCCTCTCCAGCCAGCCCAGGGCTCATCCACCTCCAAGCTCATAGGTTTCTGCTTCCTCCGGGATTCTGCCTGTCACTCCTTAAAGTTCCTTCCCCAGCCAGACCGCCCTGTCTCCTACTTCCTAATCTTTAGGCCCCTGAGTCCACGGAGGGTTTCTCTTATACCTCCAATTCCTGCTTATCTGCCAGAGACCTTACCCGTACACCAAGGCTTTGTTGAAAACCTCTGATTGTCTTGCAGTATATGTCATGGTCCTGTGAGAGTCACTGTGGGGCTCTGGAGGACCTTATCCATGAATGATACATATGTATGTATGTATGTATGTATGTATTTAAATCTCCTGGAAGTATCTGCTTGGGATGCGCTCACCTAGACAGAAGTAAAAAGGATATGCTATAAAAGTTAGTCGGGTCCTATAGATAAACCCCCTCAGAATCTTGAGTCTGTAGTTTCATGTGGCTGTGTGGCTTTGGACAAGCCACACAGAACCTCTCTGAGCTTGTAGTGTTAGGATTAACAAGACGCCACGTGTGACATGCCTCTTCTACTTGCTAGGCATAATTATCCCTCTAGGACACTTGGAACATTTAAATGACCCAATTCTGTTTGCTCCAGGCAGAGAAAACCTGAAGAGGGGCCAGGCACATTGGCCCTGGGTGCCACACACGAGAGAATGCACCATAGGTCCCTAAACGGGGGCAAAAATAGCAGCCACCAGGGTACCCTGTGATACGGAAGCCACAGAAAAAGCCACAGGCCAAGCGGATGTCAGCTGCCTGGCGGCTGATGTGCTAGCGAAGCAACCCTCATGCCTGCCCCTTGCCTGTTCCTCCAACCACAGCATCAGATAAGCGTGTGGAAAGAGTGCTGGCTTCCTTTCTGGGGAGGGCGATCGCAGTGCCATCTGTGGGAGTGCTTTGCCCCCATCATCTCTCTGACCTCTGCTCCTTCCCCTACCTGCTCTGCCTACATTGATGTCCCCTTGCTGACCAAGGTGACTCCTGTGCACTCCCTCATGAAGGCGTTTGGACTGGCAGCATGGATGTCCCAAGCCAGTACAGGTTTGGCTGCCTCCCTCCTCTCCTACTGTCTGTCTTTCTGCAGCTTCCTCCTAAAAGTCCAGTTTGACTAGCTGAAAGGGAATTCCTCCTCATACTGTCACCTGCTCACCACTTCCTTCCACGTGTGTACAGCCCTCCAATGTGCTGTGCGAGCCACTTGTTGTCTCTGACTATTGATGGCTTCTCTGGCACAGGACAGTAAGCTCCAGTGGCCTTTGTTTACTGCTAATCCCTAGACGCCCCAAACAGGCCTGGCACACAGTAGATACTCCATAAATATTCTTTCAGTTCATGGGCACACATGGGCATGAAGAAGCGTCAAGTCTATCAGGAGTGGCTCAAGCTGAATTTGGTGTGGTTTTTAGGAGCTTTAGGACTGAGAGATGGACTCGTCATCTTTGGAGACTCTGGCATCATGATTTTATTAGCCGCGATCATTAGTTCCTGCTGACCCTGAGGTGGCCGATGTCTGGGCTCAGAGAGGGTTCTGGAAACCCATGTGGCACCTTGCAAAGGTTCAGTCTTAAGAGCTGTTATGAGTTTGACTTTGTCCATTTGCTTTTGGGTGAGAGTCTTGCAGTGTAGCCCAGGTTAACTTCACACTCTCCCTTCTCCTGCCTCAGCTCTCCATGTACTGGGATCACAGACTTGACACTATGCCTGGCTCATGAGTTTGTCTTTGGGCCCACTATTCTGGCTCAAATCCCAGCCCTCCCACTTCTCAGCTATGTGGCCATCACCTCTGCCTCTGGATTTCGGTCTCTGTATTGCCTGTTCAGCGAGTAATGATTCTGACCTTGATCAAGTAGTTTGCAGGATTATGTATCAGCTCTGTGAAGTCCTTGCGCTGTAGCAGGTGGTCAATAAATGGCTGCTTTTTAAACCACTCACTGAATGCATTAGTCAGCTTAGGCTGGGTTATACCTCAGTAACAAACAGACCCAAATCCTCAGTCATTTACCACAAGGATAAGTTATTTATCTTTTAGTATTGTATTCACTCCATTGCCCTCTCTCAGACCTCCCAGTCCTTCTCCAGCTCAGTGAGTAGGAGGGTAGATTTTTGTGCCTCCCAAATGTGCCACAGCAATCAGCAGATTCTGCTTCACAGAGTCACCCAGGGCTAAGGTTAGAGGGAGCTCTAGAGACCCTCTGCTCCTTCAGAGCCAGCCTGGAGTTGCCATGTTTGCTGTTCTGCACACCCACAAGAAAAGACCATTCGTTTCTGCTCCCAGACCATTGGGCTAAACCAGCACCATCCTGTGGCGAACAAATCCAGGATCCCCATGCTGAGAGAGGAAGAAAGGAAGTCCATCGTGGTGGGCACATCCTGCCTGCCTGTCTCCAGGCAGAGCTAACCTTCAGCCTGAGGGAACTTACCCAGTGTTGGCTGAAAGATAGCCTTCACACATCCGTGTCCTATTCCCGGGACCTGACTGTCATCTCGTGTGGCAAATAAAGATGTGAGGTTGAGGGGATTGTCCTGGGTTCCCTGGTAGCCCAGAGTCATTGGAGGTAACTGTTACAAGGGATATAGCAGGGGATCTTAGGCTATATATGATGCCAGAAGAGAAGGGGTGGAGCTGACGTCCTTTGAAGGTGATGAAAGGGGTCACAGGCCAAGGGTCATAGGTGGCCACTGAAAGCCAGGAATAGGTGGAGCTCCTGTCCTGACATGGTCTGAAGCCTCAAGAGACGAACTTGGGACTTCTGGCTTCCAGAACTGTGAGAGAGTACATTTTTTTTTTTTTTGCTTCGGTTGGTTTGTGGGTTTGACAGTGTCCAGGACAGAACCCAGGGCCTTGTACATTAAGCAAGCATTCCACCTCTGAGCCCCCGCTGGTCTGTGTGGTTTCATATGCACCCATTTACAGAGATTTGTTTGGGCAGCCACGAGGAGCTAACAGATCACTTCAAATCAGAAAGTACTACCAAAACTCAATGTCTAGAAGCCTCTAGCACTCTGATAGAACACATCTGTTCCTTTGCCCTCACAGTGGTCTGGGTCCCCTGTTCTGCCTGGCAGAACAGCTTCTTGGGGGGGGGGTACATGGAGTTATTGTGAAAGATGACAGTCAGAACATGTTCAGAGCCCAAGTCAGGTAGAGACTGTGAGCTTGCTCCTTTATCTTTCCGGCTTGGTCCCTACCTGCACAGTGAGCACTTGGGCGAATGGCTCCCTCGCAAGGGACTAACACAAATATAAATGAATGGTACTTGATTCAGCTCAAACCTCCTTTCTCGGAAACCTCTGATGGGCAGAGGGAGCAACAGGCCTCCGTGAGCAAACCTTATTTTGTAAATATACTGCCGGCTTGTTTGGCCCTCAAACCCGGCCTGATTGGCACAAGGCTCAACCCTGCGTAATACCAACCCACTTGTGTAAACATTCCCCTCCCACTTTGACAGCACAGATGCATTTGGCAGCATGTGTCACCCCTCGCTGTTGCTTTTCTGGAAGCCGACCAAGCAAAATTCTGGATGGCATAGGTTCTGGCTGTGCCCTGCTCCCTCCAGCCCTGCAGAGCCTACGACTTCATTCCACCACCACCCCTGCCCCCGTTTTCCCAGTAGTCCACATCCTCTCTGTCACCTGGGTCTAAGTTATGTTCTGCTACTTTAGGGCAGAGGTTAAAACTTGGGGCAGGAAGAACCCACGCATGCAAACACTTCTGCTGTGAATGTAAAAGGACAATATCCTTTTCTTTTGCATTGTCAGAAAAAGAAATCCAAAGGAAGTGTGTGACCAAGGAAAGGAAATTAGGGTTTGCCACCAGCACGAGTCACCCCTTTTTTGACTTCTGAGTGGGCCTTTACCCTTGCTCATTCACCCCCGAGCTCCTCAGTACCAAATTCTGTGGAACACTGATTTTTTTATGCTGGCTACAGACTTCCAGTTCTGGCCATCAGCTTCTCCTTGGGAGTCATAGCTGAACACTTCCATTTAATGCTGCTTCTTCTACTGCTGCTGCTGTTGTTGTTGTTGTTTGTGTTCGTGTGTGTGTGTGTGTGTGTGTGTGTGTGTGTGTGTGTGTGTGTATGTGTGTATTGAAATGTTCCCCACCATATCTTTTACAGTCAGGGTCTCTTACTGGACTGGCGCTCACCATTTGGCAAGGCTGGCCAGGTGGCTCCAGAGATCTGCCTGAATCTGCCTCTCCAGACCTGGGATTGCAGGCATGCACTGCCTCGGCCAGCTTTTTATGTGGCTTCTAGGGATCAAACTCAGGTCCTCATGTCTATAAGCACTTTGCCAAGCAACAGAGCCATCCTCCAGCCTCAGCTTACTGGTGCTTTACCCAGGGTTTCTTCTGTGTGCAGAGGAGACTCGGACTCTCCTCCTGGTCCCCCCTAGGACCGCAGGCACTTCTGCTTGTTCATGGGCAAGTTCTTCTCTCCTCCAGACCATTCACAGCTCAGATGCCGGCCCTCCCTGTCCATTCTCCCATTACAGCCCTATTGTCCCTTTCGGCTTTTCTGTCTCCACGCACTTCTGCCCTCCCTCCCATCTCCCCCACCCCTGAATGGGCCCTTCTTTCTCTTTTAGCTCGCAGGCCTGGGGATGGGTCATCCCCAACCCTTCTTCTTGTCTCATGCATTCTCCTCCCACCTGTCTCCTTATGCTTGAAGCTACCTCCTTTGCACCTAGCCCCCATCAAGTTTCCAGCAAGCCTGTCTCTCACCCTGATTTGAACTCCTGCCCCAGTCCCCATCATTGGAAAAAGGCTGCCTGTGCCTCACGGATACCAGGGTGTCCTTGAGGCAGTTGGGCTTCATGAGGAGGAAATGGCTTCAGATACAGACCGGGGTCTTGGGTACTCTTCCCTGCTGTCTGACTATTTGGCGAGCACCATATTTCTTTCCAGTCAGCTATTTTGTGTGTGGTGTAAAATAGACTAGTTCCACACTTGCCGGTTTGGGTCACGTGTGTTCCTCCATTGCCATTGAATCAAGCGCACGTTCTTGCCAGGCATCTATTTCTTGGAATGTTGCCTGTCAGGTGACTACCCTGTCTGACTCTCACATCTTTTTGTCTCTCGGCATCTTTCGTTCCGTTGAAGGTGACGGAGCCACTTCTACCTCGTATATATATTACCAGCCTCGTCGTTGGCGCTGATATTTTCTTAGTCTGATGTCCTTTTCATTTCAGTTTTATTACGCTTCCTTCCACAGAAGATATTAATGCGTGTGTATTAGAGTCTGTCAATCTCTCCCTCCGTGATTGCTTGAAGGGCTGAGGAAGTCACCCCGCCTCCGTGGATCTGATAAACATCGTGTTCTCTCCTCTGATTGTTTCCCTCAAACGTAGCTTTGTGTACTTAACTCTTAACCCGTCTGCAGTGCTTGAGGTTGGTGGCTTGCTGTGGTTATCTACTTCAATGTACCCATAACAGGACGAGCCTGATGTCTTATGTTTATTAAATAATTGGTGGTCTTTATCTCTTTGTCTCCAAAAGGAAAGACAAAATAGTTGTCCCGAGCGTGACTTTGGGCAGTTATGAGTTGGTTTTGCCACAGTCCAGTTGTGTGACCTCACAGCTTGCAGATGACAGTCTGCTTGTTTTCTCCTCTGAGGAATGTGATGTTGCCATCTTGCTCCCAGAGCTGTTGCAAAGGTCGTCCCGTGGCTCCTGGCACAGAGGGAGTGAATGCCCCCTATGTCTGGTGTTTCCTCATCTTACTGGGGGCTAACGTTATACATTTGTTCCTCTTTTAAAATCATCATTTAGAGACTGGGGAGAAGCTCCATGGTTCAGGGGACAAAGCACTTGCCATGCAGCCATGAGGTCCTGAGTTCAGATTCTCAGCACCCACTTAAAAAAAATAGGTGTGTTGATCCGCACCTGTATCTCTAGCACTGAAGAGCTAGAGATGGGGTCCCTGGGAACCTAGCCAAGCCCTGGTTTCAGTGAGAGTCTTTGTTTCAAACACTAAGATAGAAAGCAGTTAAGGAAGACACCCACCCCCACCATGCACACACAAACATGAGTACATGCATGTGTGCATGCATGTACATACACATACACACAATTTGTTCTCTTTTATTGTTTAAAGATTTATTTGTTTGTTTATTTGTTTATTTATTTATGTGAGTACACTGTAGCTATATAGATGGTTGTGAGCCTTCATGTGGTTGTTGTGAATTGAATTTTTGGAATCTCTGCTCACTCCAGTCGGCCCTGCTCACTCTGATCAACTCCAGTCACTCAGTCCCTGCTTGCTCCAGCCCAAAGATTTATTTATTATTATACATAAGTACACTGAAGCTGACTTCAGACACACCAGAAGAGGGTGTCAGACCTCATTACGGGTGGTTGTGAGCTACCATATGGTTGCTGGGATTTGAACTCAGGACCGTCGGAAAAGCAGTCAGTGCTCTTACCCACTGAGCCATCTCGCCAGCCCACAATTTGTTCTTATTTAACTTTTTAAGATTTATTTTATTTTACATGTATGAACATATGTGCATCATACATGTGCTGGTCCCTCCAGAGGTCATGGTATTGGTTTCACACACATGTTCTCTCATGTGTGTCACTACCTCCTCGGCTTTGTGAGTCACTCTGCAAAATGTCCCACCCTCTCTCCTTGTCACTGTTCTGTGAATATTGCAGAAGTTCTCCTCAAGGTTCTTCTTGGAGATTTCTGGTCCCATCTCTCCCATTTTGCACTGGAAACCACCTCGGTCACTTGGAGCTAGTTATCTTTCCCTGACGCATGAACACACACACACACATACACACACACACACACACA
>NW_022196897.1:149205447-149215451 GCF_008632895.1 Mastomys coucha
ACACACACACACACACACACACACACACACTCAAGTGACTCACTCCACCCAAGTGGTCTACCTTTGGCTCACTCCATCTCTCTACCTGACAGGTATATGTCTCTTGCATTTCTGTGGCCAGTTCTCAGCATGGTGCCTCCTTATTTCTAAGGGTCAGCCTGTCCTCTGAGCCCTGAGCTTCCCTGGAGATTCGTTCTGTATTTCCCCTTGGAGCTTCATCTGGCTTATGATGTTGCAAGTACTCAAGTGAAGGCTTGGGAAAAGCTTTGAGCTCTAACAGTAACTGGGCCATAGCTGGATCATACTGGAGGCTCAGAGGGGATCCACCGGTGTGGTGGCAGTAACTCTTTATGTGATATTGCCAGTAACTGAGGGGTATCTACCAGCCGTGTCCTTGGTTTACCTAGGGGAATGCAGAGAAGTTTGAAGTATGGCATCTTGTGATTTCGCCTAAGCCGAGTGGTATAGTTATGAAGGGAGATTAGATTAACTCCTAGGTATAGCCTTTGCCATAGAGGGCAGTTTACAGCTCAATTTTCTGTGGGAAAAAAGGCCTGGCCCCATGGCTTCCTTGGGGCTCCAGGAGAGAGCTGAGATCTGTGGGATAGGGTTCAGTGATGAAGAACAGAAGGGTGGCCCAGCAGCCTGGAAAGGTGCCTGCATGAAGGGGTAGTTTGTTTATGACAGGGTCTTACTATGTAGCCTCAGCTGCCCTTGAACTGAGATCCTCCTGCCTCAGGCTCTCTAATGGTAGGATTGCTGCTGTTCGTTCGCTACCTCGTCTGCTTCCACCCCCATTTTACAGGGGAGGAATCTGAGGTTAAGAGAGCCAAGATCCTTGCCCATAGCCATACAGCAGCCAAGTGAAGAGGTGCCAGGACTTGAACCCAGGTCTGCAGCCAATATCGTCTCTAGCTGGTGTCAGTCCAAAGGCAGATAGCGACACTGCGCTTAAATATCTATCAGCAGAGTTTACACACACGCTGTCCTCTGTGGATGCTGGAGAGAGGGAAGCGGGCCTGGAACTTCGTAGTTGCTGTCTTTGGGGTTAGCCGCACAAGTGGCAGGTTCAGGTGACCCAGAAAAGCCTTTCTAGGTCAAATTACAATTTCAAAGGGCTTTCTCCCTCTCTCTTTTTAAAACCACCCCAAGATCCAACACTCCGGCACTGTCGTTGACATATTTCCCTTCCAACAACACCAGCTCTTTGTGGCATGATTGAAGGGCTTGTTTTGCAGCACTGGGCAGAAAATATCTTCCAGATCATCTGCCGCTCATTGTCTCGGCTCCCCTCCCCCACCCCCCACAGTGTCCCACCCGACACAGGGCTCTTGTGGCTTTTAGTTAATTGTCTCTGGCAAGAATCTGTTCTGGGACTTGTTCCCAACCACACAGAAGATAGATCATTGTCAGGCACAAATATTGGCAGCTCTGGGCAGCTCAGGGCTCTAGGCTGCTAACCACAGCCGGCCTCCAGGGAACGACTGGGCAAGAGCACAGAAAAGACTTAGCCTGCTTGGTGCATGGGTTCTTAGTTCGAACCCTGTAGCTCCCATTGCCTAGCTGTGCTGTCTTGGTTACTTACCTTATGGCTTTCAGAAGATGAAACGAGTTACTGTGGGCACATCCATGCAGCAAGCTCTCTATCATTGTGCAAGTTACTTAATGTGAGCCCATGATCCGCCCAGTTCTTCTCCAAGACTGAGACATTCATCCTGCCTGCTCCTGCCTCGCAGTCCAGGCCTCACTCTGGCGATGGCTTTGAGTGAAGGAGGACACCTGGTTCTGATAGTTGACCCACTTATAAACACAACATTTGGCTCCTTGCTCTGATTTGGGACATCTCCTTGGGACAGGCTGTGCATGCCCCACTACAGGGTCCTCTTTTCTGGCTTCCCTGAAGCACACTACAGTGGGCAGCCACCTGTAGCTGGGCTCTGGATGTTGAGCAAATTCTGGCTTTTAGTGTAAGATCTATGCTAGTGTGTGTGTGTGTGTGTATGTGTGTGTGTGTGTGTGTGTTGAACTAAAACCTCTTGTGGGGCTTTGGGGGTCTTGTTGCCCTGACCTCCAGTGTCTGAATGTGTACCACTTAGGCACCTCTACCTGCCTGGTGATCCCTGGCAGCCCTGCAAGGGTGGGTCCTCATTCTTCAGAGGGGAAAGAGGAGGGACCTTAAGGGACTACCAAAGGGCCCTGAGAGTTTGTTTAGTCTGTCCAGATACAGATAGGACACTGAGAAAGCAGAAGACCTCGTCTGGAGCCGCCTCGTGAACTGGTGGCTCCCTTTTTTCCTTGGAGGAAGTCACGTGCAGAAGGAGGTCGGTCCTGGGTGCTTAGGACACTCCGGTCCAATAAATATCTTACTTTATAAACGTCCCCAGTCTGGCCTAGGCGTGGCTTCTGGAGGAACAGTGGAGAAGTTGTCTAGGTACCAGCTGTGTGGAAAAGAAGAAGAAGGGAAGCTGCTTGGAGATGCAGTCGCAGTATGTAGAGAGCTGCGTGCATGCTGGAGCCTGAGCCACCTTAGGGCAGAAGGGGATTGTGGCTGTGTTTGTTTGTAGCTGAGCCCAGGCTGGATGGTAGCCCAGGATGGATGGTAGCCCAGGCTGGATGGTAAGCTCAGGCTGGATGGTAGCTCAGGCTGGATGGTAGCTCAGGCTGGATGGTAGCCCAGGCTGGATGGTAAGCTCAGGCTGGATGGCAAGCTCAGGCTGGATGGTAAGCTCAGGCTGGATGGTAAGCTCAGGCTGGATGGTAGCTCAGGCTGGATGGTAAGCCCAGGCTGGATGGTAAGCTCAGGCTGGATGGTAGCCCAGGCTGGATGGTTGGACTGGCCAGCAGATTGTCAAGTGCTTTGAATTCTACCTCAAGGATTTGGACTCTTAGTGGACGTGGTGGGGTAGTGCATGTCTATAATCCCAGCACTTGGTATGTCGAAGCAGAAGGGTTGTTATGAGTTCAAGGCCAGCATGGGCTACATCACAAGAACCTGTCTAGAAACTCAGAAACAACAAGAAGTTGGAGTCTTCCTCAGGGTTTGGCAGAAAAGGATTTGACCAGTGTCACATGGGGGTCTCGAGTGAAGGGGCAGGGCGTGTACTGAGGGGCATGGGTACCAGTGGCACTGTGGGGGATAGGTGAGTCGGGTTGGGGGAACCCTATTTTTCCTTCTCCCCCATCCTCAGCGAAGCTCATTGGCATTAGTCTAGGCTGGACCAGGGGGCTGCTAGGGACACAGCTGGGACCAGCTGAGCACACATATGTTAGGATTCTCATGGAGGATCCAGGCAGAAGGCCACAAAGTCGAAAGCCTCATCTGATGGGTCCCCAGCCTTGCCCTTTGGCCAACCTCATCTAGACACACCCTGACCTACTTCCCAACCCTGACCCCCTGCAGCCGCAGCCAGGCCTGCAGCCCCCCCCCCCTTGGCTCTGTTCCCCCTCACAGCGGCCAAATGAAAATGTTTGTTGAAAACAACATGTGCATAATTAAAGCTTAATGAGCGCTTGTCTGTTTGGAATGTGCAATTAGATTTATAATCGGGGATGGGAGCGGGCTCCAAATGGCTTTAAATGGAGCTGAGAGAGAGGATAATTTTTGCCATAAATCTGCGGTAATGTACTCGATGTGCGAGCTACCAGAGGCAGCACCAGGCCACCATGCCGTACCCGCTGGGCAGCTGCAGATGGCTGTGGTGCTAGAGTAGGGCCTGCCAGTGACTTTGGAGGAGGCTTCTCTTCCTTAGATCTGGAGCAGCCACCTGCACGCCGAGAGATCTGCCGAGAGATCTGTAATTGAGTCCAGAGTGGGAGGTGGAACCTTCTGCTGAATCTACTGCTCTGGCTAGGGTGACCTGGCCAGGCGAGACCCCCTCAGGGGAACTCACCCTGTCCTGAAATGGCAGCAAGGAGAGCCCTGGGGTACAGCATGGTCCTCAACCTTGTTTCCTGCTGTGTGCCCCAGAACTCGAGAATGTCATCAGGCTTCAGTGAACATTTGTTGAATGAATGAATGAATGAATGAATGAAGAATGAATGGCTTTATGTTGGGTTCTTGCCTTTTACAAGTCTCTCTGGGTGAGCTGCAGTTTCCCTGTATTGACATGGAAATAGATTTGGCCGCTGCTGACGCTGAGTTTCCCCTGTCCAGAGCCCTGGGTCTGGGGCAGATGGTGGCTGGGCCAGAATCTGGATCAGCCTGGTCAAGCAGAAAGGAATGCAGGTGAGGCTGGGTTCCAGCCCCGTGGCAGAGCATCTGGGCAGTATGTAGGAGGCCCTAGGTTCCGCCCCTCAATACGAGGGAAGCAGAAACAAATAGATTGTAAAACAAACCACATAATGTGCTTTTGAATATCTTTGTAGCCACATACTGAGGCAGGAAAAGGAAGCAGACAGAATGAACTTGAATGGTGTCTTCTGATGACCTAGGTCAGCTAAAGGGTTATTTCTATGTGTAATCACTATAACGTTATTGATATCGAGTACATTACCCCGTGGCAGAGCATCTGGGCATTCTTGCTGTTCTCTGCTTGTCTTTGAGATCTGGTGTATAGTAAGTACTCACCTTGGTGTGGACAAACCACATTTCTAGGAGGCTGGTGGAGAGGGCTAGTGTCCCCATCTGTGAGGTAGAGATGGCATCCACCTTCCAGAGGCGCCTGGCTCCTGGTAGCACACATCTGTGACAGCTGTGGTGACTGTGGCCACCACAGTACTTCTTGATTTCTATTGGCCAAAACAAATGTTACTAACTTCTGTGGGCAGTGAAAGCCAGGGTCTTCCCAGGGCTCAGAACTGTGGGCTTGCCCGTGAGGCCTTGCCCATGAGGCCAGTCTTCCCAGGGCTCAGAGCTGCGGACTTGCCCGTGAGACCAGTCTTCCCAGGGCCCAGAGCTGTGGGCTTGCCCATGAGGCCAGTCTTCCCAGGGCTCAGAGCTGCGGACTTGCCCGTGAGACCAGTCTTCCCAGGGCCCAGAGCTGTGGGCTTGCCTGTGAGACCAGTCTTCCCAGGGCTCAGAGCTGCGGACTTGCCAGTGAGGCCGGTCTCCCCAGGGCCCAGAGCTGTGGACTTGCCCATGAGGCCAGTCTTGCCCATGAGGCTGGTCTTCCCAGGGCTCAGAGCTGCGGGCTTGCCCATGAGGCCGGTCTTTCCAGGGCCCAGAGCTGTGGGCTTGCCCATGAGGCTGGCTTGCCCATGAGACCAGTCTTCCCAGGGCCCAGAGCTGTGGGCTTGCCCATGAGGCCGGGCTTGCCCATGAGGCCAGTCTTCCTAGGGCCCAGAGATGCGGGCTTGCCTGTGAGGCCATTCCCAGGCTTTCTGGCAGGTTATGGCGGAGACTCTGCCTCCCTCATCAATCAAGAAAATTTCAGGCTGAGGCTGATGAGGTCATCTTCTCTGAGCCACACAGCTTGCATGAAGTTGAGGTGGGAAACCAGTGTGAACTTTTTTCCCCAAGACTTTTTTTTATTAGCATACAATAATGATGCATAATAATGTAATATTAATGATACATAATAACAAGTTACAAGATGACATTTTCATAAACATGCATGTGTATTCAATCATGCTTTCCCCCCCATTACTTTTGCATCTTCCTTCCACGCTTACAAACCCCTTCCTCTTTATTCTCTCCTCCCAAGCCCTTTTCCCCCTTCTGGTGGACTGAAGAATTTAATTAGGGTCACAGAAAGTGAGCTTTTCCATAGCCTAGACTTCAGACTTAGCCTGGGTATCGTAGCTGTGTGATCTTAAGCATGACCTCTAACCTTACTGGGCCTCGGTTAGAGTGTTAGATTTCCAGGTTGAGTACCATAAGAATACCCAGCATTGTGAAGAGCTGGAGCACCCTTCAGGAGACAAGCATCATTACGGGAAAATTGATGATTGATGTTTCTATGTGTACATTATTAAAACATACATTATTATGGGGGAGGGGCAGAGATCACCTCATAGCCAGACTTTCTTACAGGTTTTATGTCAGGTTGTATGCTGTGGGCAGAGTTTGGGGAATTTTTTTCATGCTTAGACTTTCGGGAGGGTGGCCCTCCCCAGAACTTGACTGTGTTGTTGAGCTAGACGTTGTCCATAGCTTTCTCTGAACCACAAGACCAGGTTCCAAGCAGTTTTCATGATTTCACTTGTTATGTCCCAGTGGTAGTCATACCCATTTCCCAGATTGGGAACAGGAGACATCAGTTAAAAGTAAATATCGCAAGAGAGTGGGGAATGCAGTCTGCCCGGCATTTGAACCCTGGCAGCCTGGCATCTGTGTCTGGATAAACTATAATTGCACTTCTCCATGTGGCAGTGGGCCTGGACTTGCTCAAGCCTGAGGGTTCCCTAAGTTAGGCCAGTTCTGACTCTTCTCGCATCTGCAAATACATGTCTCTCTCTGCTCGCCTGTCTGCTGAATCTGCCATGTGATACCCGGCTGTCTGCAGAGCCCAGATCACAGCTAACACACTCTCACTGCTGTCAACCGAGCTCAACTTTGTCCCTGCAGACTGAGACTTGTCACCAGCTGTAGCAGGCCTGGCAGGAGCGGAGAGCTGCTTTGAGCCTTCCTCTTCAGATCGCTGCAGGCCCATCACCCGGTGCCTTGCGACTGGCGGGGCTGAGGGCTGTGCCTCGTTCACCTTTGACCCGTGTCTCTGTGCAGAGCAGAGGATCACAGCAAGGGCTTTGGTGGTTGGGCTCGAGGCCAGGGTTAAAAGCACCGGCTGGCTCTGGGCAAGCTTCCAACTACCCCAAATCTCACTTTGTTCATCTCTATAGTGGGGCTGCCTGTGCTATTTCTAGGGGGTTCTAATGAAATGCCCAGGCATCGCTCCGGGTCTGGAAAGCTGCTCACTGGCACATGCTCACAGCAATCTGGATATCATGTTCCTGTTCTTTGCCTTGTCTGTTCCTATGTCTGAGCCCTGCCTAAGTGCTTCTGTTGAGAAGTCATCCTCCCTGCTTCTCCCTGTCCTGGTCCCTGTCACAGCTGTCAAAGAAAACATCATTGCTGAAGGGTGCAATGAAAGCTGTGTCCACTGCCTTACTTCAGAGTTACAAGTCAGGTTGAGGCTGGTATTTATGCTCAGGGAAGCACGGTGGCCTGGACTAAGATACTTAGAATGAGGACCTGTTTGGGCTGGCAACGTGACCCAGCTGTGGCCATAAGGCTGTTGAAGTAGGGTGTTATTGGTCACTTAGCTTTCAGAGGCTGGCCGATGCAAAGCTGCCCCTGGCAGTCAGGATGGGTTGTGAATTGATCTGTGAACCTCTATTATGGCTTAGAGATGAACTAGAGAATGGTCATTTGTCATCTGAAGGGCTGGAAAAAGACCAAGAGGTGAAGAGCCACCACGTTTGCACTGGACTGGTGGCTTCCGGAAGGCAGGGCCATGTCTGATCACCACATCCCACCTGATACCGCGCACTGTTTGCACATGGTAGCCAAAAAACCACTCCTCAGGATCCTCTGAACTGTGCTTCGAGTCATTTCTGGTTTCTCTTTCCCAGGAGGGATCAGCAGCTCCTGACATTTGGGGTTTAGGAACTCATTGTTGGTAGCTGATACAACAATGGCCTTGGCTGGCCTCAAACACTTAAACCAGGACCAAGAATAGGAAAAGGGCAGTCATGGGAACATGGGGGTCAAAGAGAAGGATCTGATCATAAACTGGGGAGAAGTACTGAGCCTTTCCAGCTGAAGAAAAGGGAACCAGATGGGTGAGACATATATAACTAAGGAAGATGGGGAGCATCAGGGGCAAACTGGATGACCTCAGCTTTTCAGTGACATAGGGGGGCAATGGCATCAGTGAGCTGTGGGGTTGGGACTGATGGAGGGATATGAGTGAGCTTGTAATTACAAAGCTACAAAGCAGTTATTAAGCAACTATCAGAAATAGTTAACATCTTAAAATACCGTATTATAGATATCAACTGCTACTGGCTATCTGGTTACTATTGGATATCTGATAGCAGATACCAGAATTGTCATAAGGTAAAAATAGCAACTCTTTTAAAAAAAATCTGTGCATGTGTGTATGCATGCTCAAACACATGTGGGGACATAGGTTTGTATGGGTGCATAGGCACATATGTACGTGTGCACATATGGAGTCTTCCTCCATTTGCTCTCCACTTTATTCTTTGAGGCAGGGTCTTTGGACCCAGAGCTCAGTGTTTTGGCTAGTCTCACTAGCCAGCTTTCTCCAAGGATTCCCCGCCTCCACCTTCCAGGCACTGGGGTTCCAGGTGGACTTCCTCAGTAGCTCAGCATCTGCGGAATTTGCATTGGTTCTGTGGCTCCGACCTCTGGCCCTTACACTTGCATGGCAAGCACTCTATCTGCTGAGACACTTCCCCAGCCCTGGCTGCTGTTTTATAAGTAAGGGAACCGAGAGTATAAGACGTGAGGTCTAAGGTCACCCAGCTGGTACCCAGGAGAAGCAGTGGTCAGATTCCGAAATCCATACTGCCACCACAGCTGAAAAAAACTAAGCCCAGAGCTGATCAGGTGGACTCATAAGTGTGAATTTTTTAGTGCAAGACCATTGGGTAGAGCATGTTGCCAGATTGCCTTCAAGGAAACAGACGTTAGAAAGAATTGGAATCAGGGGGCAGAGAAATGAAGAAGAGAGTATTCTGGGCTGATGATGAGGTAGGGGCATGGAAACAGACACCAGAGGGCCCCACAGCATCCAGGGTACTATGGTGTGTGTGTGTGTGTGTGTGTGTTTGTGTGTGTGTGTGTGTGTGCGTGTACATGTACGTATGCTATAGAAACCAAGCAGAGCTTAGTCTGTGGGACAAAGGGACAGCCTGCCAATGCCAGATCAGTGCAGGAGCTGAGCAGAGCACTTTTGTGGGCGATCAGATTGGGGAAGATTGTGTCAGAGTCCCCCAGAGCTATCAAGCTAGGCCTGTGTGGTACTGGTATCTGGTACAATTAGACAGTGCTAGAGAAAGAGTCGGTCAGTGCCCATGAGGTCAGTGTGGAGTGCTCATGGGCCAAATGGGAAAATGAGCAAGGAGAAGCTGTAGGTTGGAGTTTGGGGTGATTTGGCTGATGAGTGCCTGAGAGGTGGTGACATACAGCAACTGTGAGGATGTCATCTTGTTCATGGAAAGGACAGAGTGAGGAGAAAATACCAGGTCCACTTACCAACCCTCTACTAATCCACTCAAGCGCCGAGCCTATTTCCTTGCAGGGACCCAGGCATCTACCCACATCTCCATGCATCCTAGACTCCTATCCCTCCCCCCATTCATTTATCTTATCTGCCATCCCAGTCATTTTCATCTACCTGCCTTTTCATACTGAGCCATCTTATCATATCCACTCATCCATCCTTTCTTGACTCATCCACATACCCCAACCCCATCTACCCATCCACTCGTTCATCACACACGCAGGCGGCATTCTTATTATCCCTTCAACCCACTAAGGAGTCACCTCAGCAACAATGAATAGGTTAATGTTGATCGTATGCTGAGATCATGTTATAAATATGCTAGCTAGCTAGAATACATCATCAAGATGAGTTCCAACTGTTCTTAAGTTACAACTACTAGAAAATGTAAATTACACATGTGGCTCAAATGTATGGATTGTGTTATTTTCATTGGGCAGCGAAATTTATGCTATCTGTCATCCATCTATGTATCCTCCTCCATCTAGCCACCCATTCATCCATCCACCTATCCATCCATCCACCCATCATCCACTCATCTAGCCGCCTGTCTGTCCTTCATTCATTACTCTGTACTAACTGACCATCAAGCAATCTGTCTATATATACATCTATGGATCCATTCATCTGCTCATCATTCTTTGGTTTCTTCATCTGTCTATATTGATACATGCACACATCCATCCATCCATACATGCACCCATTTATACATACATACACCCATGTGTACATCCATCCATCCATCCTTCCATCCCTACATGCATCCACTTATATATTCATCCATTCATATATATACATATATGTATATATGTATAT
>NW_022196897.1:149215461-149257518 GCF_008632895.1 Mastomys coucha
TATATATATATATCCATCCCTACATGCATCCATCCATTCATCCATCCATTTATAAATCCATACATCTATACATCTACCCTTCCATTCATCCATCCATACCTACATGCATCCATTTATACATCCATCCATCCTTCTATCCATCCATCCATCCATCCATTCATGCATCCATTTATACATCCATACAATCACCCTTCTATACATACATACATATTCATTCATTTGTCACTGCATCTAGCCATCCATCCATCCATCCATCCATCCATCCATCCATTTATCCACCATCCTTAAGTCCCTGCCTTAATCCATCATTCATTATCTCCTTTACTAATCCTCCCATCCTTTGTCAGCCATGCCTCTGCTGACCCACCAGTCTCTCCACCCCCCACCCCCCATTCATTTGTTCCTGCATCAATCCCTCCACTGTTTTCCTCCCTTCTCTCATCTGTTCACTTCCCATGTGTCTCCATCTCATAGCACATATCTGTGAAAGATGGGTATTTTCATCTGTCATGAGTCAGGCAGTAGGTTGGAAGAATGGGGAAGCCAAGGCTTACGTGGAAGGGACTTGCCTATGGTGGGACAGATGGAGGTAGGCTCTGTCTCTATCAGATCAGGGATCCTCATTTTTCACGTTGGCTGCTTTTCGTTAGGTATCTTTTAAGATAAAAACAATCCTTTGGGGGAACTCGATGTGCTTAGATTTGGGGGCGGGGGTGTGTGTGGCCGTTGCAATAGAGGCCTAAGTGCTCCTATTCCTGAGGCGACCACACAGTGTGGAGCGAGTCAGCCCCTTTAGAAGCCCCTGGGAACCTATCCCTGCTGGCTGACATGAAAGGGTTATCCCTACACATTCGATATTTGAAAAAAAAAAAAAAGTGGGTTCTTTCAGATTCCAAAACTCATTTCCATGACAAAACTCTTGGGAAGAGAAGATGAAGGGCCTGGCTGTTGCAGAACAATCTTCCAGCTGTAATGAGGGCTGAAGATGGCAGTGGAGAAGGGATTATAATTAGAATATGAAATGGGGAAAATTAATCTATTCCAGGCAACGGCAAGAGGGTGTTCTGACGTCTCATAGCGAGTCTTCGGCTGTTGTCCTCACTGTGTTTCTTCTGCACGTTTTAAAGCACACAGAAGGTTACGCAGTGTGAACAATGACTCTTGGTATCCAGGAAATTGTGAGGTGTGCACATGGTTTCCGCCCATGTGCTGAGTGTGCGTCTCTGGGAACTCGAAATGTGTGTTTGTGTTCACACGTACGTGAGTCCCAGCAGACACTTGCAGGTGTGTGGTGTGTTTCTGCATCTGGCACCCCCTCCTGTCTTGTGTGTGTTTTAGGGACTGTGTGCCAGTTTCTCACGGTCTGAGAATGCACCCACCCTCTACTGAATACAAGAGCTGTGGGACTGAGTTGTGCTTGACACAGGTCCACACAAACCCGGGTTTGTGGCATATGAGTGTCCATAGTCTCTGCTCACTTCAGCGTGTCCTGGATGGTGGTGGAGATGTGAGCATTTTCCATCTGGTCTGTGAACACATGAACATGTGAAGGAAGGCAGCTCTGCTCTCTCTGAGGGAAGGGGTTATTCTGCAACCTCTCCTTAGCTTATTCATTCTTTCTCTATCAAGAGTCCTGCACAAGGAGGAGAACAGGAAGAAGTCTCAGTCCTTTGTTCCTGGAGGCCAAGGAAGTGGAGGGCACCCCTACCCCAACCCCTACCCCAAGTTCTTGGGGACTCCTCCCCCCTTTCTCCCTGGATCCAAGGTCTCTGCCCAGTGCAGATTTGACAGAGGTGGGCAGACAGCCGGTGTCCCTCTCCCTCTGCCTTAGCCCCTGTTCATAGCTGTTCAGCCCAGCATACTTCACAACACTGGGAGATACCCGAACTCTCCAAATTGAGGCAGAGGGAACAGGCTGAGGCTTCCAAGGAGCAGTCCACTAGCCAAGTCCTTTCTATAAACCAAAGCAAGCTTCGCTCTAGACTGTGACAGCTCTTTCCTACATGGCGCTCCAGGTGATGGATGCATGAATGAGCGAATGAGTCTATTTGTGAGAATCTCTGGTGACCTCACAGGAGTTCACTGCCCTAAAACCTCTTGGCAAACTCTCCATCAGGGCTTCCTGTCTAAGGCCATCTCTGTTGCTCACTCTGGACAACTCCTCCCTCTCCCAAGTAGCCATCACACTTGTCAAGCATCTGCTGTGTCTAGGGCCCTGGGCCGATTGTTGATGACATGGAAGGATCTAGAAAAGCCTCGGTCCCTGTTTACAAGGAGCTTGGAATATGCTTGGGAAGAAACCAGGCAAAGCAAACAAGATGACACCTGTGTGGTCTCTTCGCCATTGAGTGACCTACCCTTTCCCCGTGTTCCCTTGGTTTTTAATAGGAGAAAGGATGCTGACTTCATTGGACCACTGCGATACTCCACATGTCACTCAGAATGTCTCAGGCACAGTCATTCATTCACCACACTTTTTTTTTTTTGTCACTTGCCCACAAAAAAAAAGACAGGCTTTTTTTTTTCCTGCCTGCTAGCTATATACTAGCCAGAGTTTTATAATCAATGTCTATTGCACAGAATTTCGGGGGACATTGTCCAGTCTGGTTTCTTGTTCCATGTCATTATGTATTATTAACTTACACTACCCTGTTTAGTTGTTTTAGAAGATGCCTCAGCTAAACTCTTCCTCCTCGCACAACTTGAAGTCCCAGATCTCTGGGATCATCGGTGTGGTAGGGAACCCAACCTGAGCAGTGCGCATGGTAAATGAAGGGATGATAGAGAGGGCTAGAAGTTTACAGACAGTGGAAAAGAGAGGAGGTGGCATCGGGGAAGGCTGGCTCTCTGAGCCCGCAGAGGTGGGGCTTGCCTCCTGGAAGGTTGCCTACACAGTTCTGAGGGAAGGGCTTGGCTAGACATCTACGCGGCTGAGGGAGTGTGGAGTTCTATATCTACACAACTGTACTCATGAAAATTAGTGCCACAGAGAAACTCACACCCCAATGCGGTGTCTAATGCAGCCATGTTGAAATATGAAGGAGAGAGAGTACATGGGGCCATAGCTCAGCTCATTGGTCCATGCTACCTTCTTACTGTGGGATTCTGGGGACTGGCAGAAGCAATTATGTCCTCATAGAGAGCACTTTCCAAGGTGTGTTTTCATCAGGAAAATGAGACACAGAACAATATACAGAGTGTTATAATTGGAAGGCGAAGTAACTATAGACACATAGCTCTTGGCAGGTACAACCCTCCAGACTCTTGCCCCTAGCCCAGTGGAGGCCATCTTGCTCAGAAAGTTTTGCTTCCTTGTGTCCCCTAAAGGCAGGCCATAGCAACGGTAGGTTGTTGTAGACGGTTAGAAGGCCACCATCCCTTGCTTCATGCTGAGAATCATCCTATGCACATGTGTGCAGTTCATGTCTTACAGCCGCCATGGAATGAAGATGAAGTGATTGTTCTCCTTCTGCCCGTCGTTGTCCTGTGTGTGATTGATGGTCCTAATCTGGGCTTTCAGGACCCACAGAACAGGGACCACTGGCCCTGCTGGAATGGGGCCTTACGCATTCTGGGCTCCAGTCCCCTTTGCCTCAGCACAGTCCCCTCTTTGGGCTACAGGTCCCGGTTCTCTCCTGGAACACTGTAATGAGAACTGCTTCTCTCTCTTTGTTCTAGTTTGATGGTGACAGTGCCTACGTGGGGATGAGTGACGGAAATCCAGAGCTCCTGTCAACCAGCCAGGTGAGTGCCCATCCCCATCCTCGGGGGGGGGGGGTCTGATGCTCTGGTGTTGAGGTAGAAGTTGCTGGAGCCGTAGGACATGGCCTAATACTATTCTCTCTGTGTTCAAAATATCAGTTGAGTCCTTGCAGAGGGACAGTCAAACCAGGACTGCAGTGTTAGCTGTAAATGAAGTCCTTGGCTACTGTTGGCTTACAGTGGGCACCACTGAGAACTTGACACTCCAAGTGTGTTGCCCACATTCCCTGTGTGAGGGACAGGTGTCACAACAGTGAGTTCAGGTGTCCTGTGGTCTCCGACACTGCCTTCCTCCTACACAGCACTTGTGGGGACACCTGGAAAGAGTGTCTACACACAGGTGAAGAGATTCTAGCCCTCACACAGAATCCGTTGTTTGAGGCCACTGAGGAGGCTTGGGGACATGGCCCAAAGGGCAGTGGACAACGTCTTCCTTGAAGGTCCTCTTCAGTGATCCAGACCTCTGGGGCCATAGATGGATGGAATCAGATTTTCCACAGAAAAGAGAAAGTTAACATTCCACTACAGCGAGTTAAGCATCCTCACTACAGACTATGACCAGGAAAGGGGTCCTTACTGTAGACTGTGACAACAGAGAGAATGGTACCCTATGGCAGGAGAGCCTGCAGTACAGCAACAGCTAATGATGCTGGGTGGGACCAGGACAGCAACAGCTAATGATGCTGGCTGGGACCGAGGAGTTTCCCAGCTGCTGGGACCTTGAGGAACTGGAGGAGGAGCCTGGCCCTGCCCTTGACTTCTGCCTTGTGTCTTAGCAACTGAAGTTGGCTCCCTCCCTTCCCCTACCCCCAACCATCATGATAGGTTCACATCTTCTGGCTGGGGAAAGCAAGCTTACTAAGCAAGCCTCACAGGCATAGGCAATGTACCTTATTCTGTGACAGGTCCCAGGTGGCCATAAATGAGTAAGATGTGGGCCTGTGGCCCATGGAGAAGTCTGCTAGTGAGGAAGATAATGCTGTCCAGGTGGCGAGGATGCTGATGCCGGTGTGCCTCGCCCCACCCATTCTCTGGCCTGCCTCTCTGTGAGCAATGCGCTACTATCATCACAAGGATGCCTTCATGTTGCTACATTATGTGCCAGCCTGCAGGAATGGCGAGCAAGACTCCGAGTCCCGGGGGGGTGTCCCAGTGACAATGCTCAGTTGTCCAGAATCGGCTTGTCATCCCAAGAGGTCAGAGCTCCCTACTCTGAGCCTCTTGGAGTCATTCCAGGTCCACGCTGAACTTTGGAGCAGGCTGCACTCTGAAGTCAAAACCAACCTCCTACTTCCTTAGTGAGGCTCTGTGGCTTCCAGTTCTGAACCGGGGCCAGGGTTGTCTCTCATGGCACCAGTTTGTTTTAATGTCTGGCTCTTGTCACTGTCTGCAGTCACCTGCCACATTTGTGATGACTTAGATGGTTCCTGATCTCCACACAAGACCGTACCTCCGTGGCAGAAGGCTATGGTCCCTGAACTCCATGTACTCCCCGGAATTGTGGGTGTAACCCAGAAAGCACTCCGGGAAGACTGGTGTGATGTGTCAACCTCTTTATTTATCCTCTGACCCTCACCTTCCCTAACAGGAGAGCAGGGTAGTTGGACTTCTCATGAATTATTCTAGATCTTTTTGCTGTCACCAGAGGCTCTGCCTAATTTGAAAGAGACATTAGGAGCTGGGTGTAGTGATACTCGCCTGAGATCCCAGCACTTGGGAGGCTGAGGCAGGAAGTTAGGTAAGTTTGAGACCAGTATTGGCTACTTAGTGCATAGACCTAGTACAGCAGCAATACTCCATGTAATAATAATGATGATGATAATAATGATAATAATAA
Source organism: Mastomys coucha (assembly GCF_008632895.1). Classification (NCBI taxonomy): domain Eukaryota; kingdom Metazoa; phylum Chordata; class Mammalia; order Rodentia; family Muridae; genus Mastomys; species Mastomys coucha. Next base: position 149,221,061 of record NW_022196897.1, read on the forward strand.
CAAGAAGAATAGTAGTAGTAGTAGTAGTAATTAGAATACTATAAGAATAAGTCCCAGTCAGTTGCATAAGCCAAATTTAATATCAGCAGTTTAGCAAATGTAGCCTTGAAATCTTCCCATAGTGTATCTTTTCTTTTTTACTGCCAAACGAGGACCTCAATGCAGTGGCTAAAAACTACAAGTGTGTAGGTAGTTTTGGGTTGTATTGGTTTCTCCCTCATCCCCCCCACATCCCTACTCCCCAACTCCCATCCCTACCCCCACCCCAACCCCAACCCCCTACCCACGTCCACCCATCATTGGCTAGCTGAAGCTGTACACATGGTAGGGGACAGGTTCTCAGAGTAGCAAGTCCAGAAGCTGTCCACCCTCTTGAGGCCTAGACATAGAACTGGTCTATCACTGCTCCCAGCTCCTCCTGTGGCCCAAGCCAGCCAAGTATAGCTTCAAGCAATGGGAACAAGAAGCCAGCTCGTGAAAAGAGGAACTGTAAACTACTGTAGCCCTTCTGCAAGTGGCCACATGGGAAACAGAGGATATGAAGTTTACGCTGACCTTGCTAATGAATTAACTCAGGCTCCTCAAGATGCTGGCCTCTGGCCTTTCTTTAATGGCAAGAGACAGTCAGGAATTTCTCTCTCTTTTCCCTGGGGTCTGTATTTGAACACACTCATGTGGCCACACGTGCCCACACATACACACATTTTCTTTCATAGGGTGTTGTCTTATCCACTGTAGTAATTCTACTGTCCCAGTCACTGTAGGACCCATGTGAGCATGAGAAAATGAGGGTCTCAGAGACCAGAGGATGTTGTTATATATCGTGTATATTTACATCCCAGGTCCAACCAAGCAGCAAGGTTCACTGGGCACCTTATGATCCGAAGGCCCTGGATCTGAGCCGGAAGCTATTTCTAGCAAGTACTAGCTTCTTATATGTTCCAAGCAGCAGTCTTAGAACTCGACCCGATAGAGATCAGTTCTCTCCTGGCTGAGCGCAGACCCAGAGCTATGGGGATCTGTATGTCCAGCTTGTATGATCCTGAAAAGAAGGGGAGTCTATCTGGGAAAGGCCAGAGCTCTCACAGACCTGGACCCAATATGGGCCAGATGTCTCTAGGCAAGGGATGTTGGCTTCCTACTAACAGGAAGAGTGACACTTGCCTCTTGGGATCCCGGGAGAAGTAAATGAGGCAGGGATATGGGTTCTGCTGACAGTGTATCAGAGTCCCTTAACAGTCTAAGGTACCCAGGTCCAAATGGCTGTTGACTGCTGACTTATCTAGAAAACTGGCCTCTGACAAATGGGTCACTCTGCAGACACCACTCCCCTGCCCCCATGTAACCCACACAGAGGCTGAATCCTGGGCCAGGCTGCAACCTGCCCTTTTTCTTATTCCCTAAACTAGATGCTCCTTCCTGAACTGAGTCTCTCAGAGAAGTCTCTTCTCAGGCTTACTTTGGGTGAATCTAAACTAAGAGCCTACGCAAAAACACCAGTGTTGAGTGAAACCAGCCATGACTTACTTCTATTGTCTTATTCCTGTAAATGATGTTCTGGTCACACAAGATGAGCGTCTGGTCAACTCTGTATCAATGCAAACATCGCTTCCTCTACGGGAATCCCCTAGACATCTTGGCCCAACAAATCGTGTCTGTCCCTTCCAGGTACTGCAAATGGTAGTGCGTCACGGTGCCCTTCTGGCTGTGGGGAGTTTTCCGGTTTTATGGCTATAAATAAGATTTACACAAAAGTTCTCAGGGTTTTTCCTAAAAATTTGTGTTTGCGCTTGAGTTCTCATGCATACACGTATATGTATATACACACACGTCTGAGGAGAGATAGACGACAGCGAGAAAGAGAGAGAGAGAGAGAGAGAGAGAGAGAGAGAGAGAGAGAGAGAGAGAGAGAGAGAAATAGGTTGAGATTGATGACATGAAGTTTGCTGAAGCTCTCAGTAGCAGGAGTGGACACAGGGAGACCGAGGTCAGATATGGTTTAGGCAAATGAAGGATCCTAGATTACACTAGAGGCAGAAGAAATGGAGACATGTAGATGGTCTGAGATGTGAGTTTGGAGACCAAACCATCAGATTTTGAGACTACTAGATGTAGAGAAAGAAGGGAGGGAGAGAGATGGGCGACTCCCAGTATGGTGTGCCATCTTCTGCTTTAGGGAATGGTAGGCTTGATGAGATGGGACTTGGGCATTTGACATTTGAGAGGCCCATTTAAAAGCAGTTCAATGGCTGTCTAAGTCTGGAGCCATCATGTAAGTTGTGACTTCTCGGCCTGTGGATCAAAGCCCCAGGAGGATAAATGAAACTTACGAAAAGAGAGAGCGCCAAATAATGATCCCCCGGCCGTTTTTGTTCTGCCATAGAGTCCGTGTCCTTCCATAGGGCCTTAGAAGCCATTGGCAGAGCGTTTTGAGAGTGGAAGGTTAGGGAAAGATGGTATGGATCCACAGCTCCTTTCCTGTTCAGAGATGATAAAATTAAAACAAGGCAGAGCAGCACAGAACTCTAGAGGTAGAGGCAAGAGGATTGATCATACATTCAAGGTTGTATTCAGCTGAATAGCAAGTTCAAGGTCAGCCTGGGCCACACAAAACTGTCTTTAAAAATTTAAAGGCAGGATTTTGATCAATTAAAGATTTAAAAGGACTGAGAGAAATCATAAGTGAACCATTAAAACCACCTTTAATACGCTTTCCAGTTCGGAGCAGGAAGACACCTCTACTGGAAGCTTTAGAGGAAAAGGTTTAAAAACTACATCACAAACTAACTTGAAATGACGTTTGCAATACCAGAATACCAGAGTGGAGATGCAGGTGGGAAACTGGGCAAGAATACTCGCAGTTGAGGACCAACTTCCTTAATACATAAAGACTTATGAGAAATCAATTCAAAACCACAGTGGAGAAGGGAAGGAAATCTGAGCCAATCATTTACTGAAAGAAAATTCACAAAAGAAAAACTAAAGCTGTCATTTTTTCATCTATCTGGCTGATAACAAATCCCAAGGCTTGATGACACATTCCCTCAGAGTTCTTCAGGAAAACACATTTTATACATTGTTGCAGAGAGTGTAGGCTGGTCCTTGTAGCTTTGTACTGGAAGCCTCCTTCCTGTAGGATGCCCAGAACAGGGAAAAGGGTAGAAACTTGGATCTCAAGTGTTTGCCTCATTAAGTTCCATTTGCCTATATTTTTTTCTTGCTGAGCCTCAGTTTCCCCATTAATAATCAGGAGAGGGTCTTGCATTTGTCTCCTCCCCCCTACATACACAAAATGGACTAGAGAAGTGACTCAAAATGGACTAGAGAAGTGACTCAGCAGTTAAAAACCTTTGTTTGCTCTTGCACAGGATCGCTGGTTCAAGTCCCAGCACCTACAAGGTGGCTCACAACCATCTGTAACTCCAGTTGCAGGGGCCTTGATGTCCTTGCCTTCTTATGACGAGAGCACCAGGCATGCATGTGATGTAAAGCCATACGTGATGGCAAAATATTCACACACACTAAATTAAAAATAATTGATGGTATTTACCATTTGCTATGAGCTTCCCTGGGCTTAGGCACAGGAGTCAAAGGTCTCCTTTACCCCACACACAGCTGTGTCCCATCCAACAGGTGAGGAAAACGCCTCTGAGGTTGAGGTTTTGTGAAGCCAAACCACTTCCCAGTAAATGCACGGGTAGGCAGGAGGCCCTCCGGCCAGGGTTGAAATCTGAGGCTGTACGCTTAGTCACGCTGGCTTCCGAGTCTGTGTACATTACAAAGGGCAAAGATGACATGGCTCTTATTGCTTTAATTAAAACTGGGGTGAAGGCTTGCGATTCAGATTAAAATGAAATTGTGTTTCGCCCACTGCGGTGCAGAGAAGGCAACGGCAGCGATTATGCCCGAGATTACAAACAATCAAAGAGAAAGGGGCTTTTGCAACCGTTTCCTGTTGAAGCCACAAGCATTGCACTTTAAAAATAATGATAGCTGTGTTATTGGAACATGATTCATGAATTCCGAATAAATATGAGGGGCCTGAAAGCAAAAAGGCTTCAAGACTAGAGATTTGCTTTGGATCTGATGAAATTTAATGTCGTCTCCCAGCTGGAGAGTAAAATGCATGGAGGAAATAAAGCCCCACCCTACGCACAGGGAGAAAATGGAGTGTGTGTCACAGGGAGCTGATGTGCACACACCCTTCCGAAGCCCAGGCTCAGAAAAATGCATGAGTCTCCAGGATTCATTGAAGAAAACTGCGGAGAGCTGGCACTTACATCTCTCCAGCCTTAATTTTGCATTCTGGTGGCTAAAAACACATTCACGTTAAAGCTCTAGATTCCTGCCTGTGAGATGTTGTGATAGGATACATTAGGGGACACGTTTAGTGGAGGAACTTGGGTTGTATTCATCTCGGCTCCCCATCATAAAGATATTTCTCATACAATGCAGTCAGTGTTTACAGCCTATAGTTTGTTTCCTTCCAACTATTACCAGCAAAATTGAATCCCAGGAAACATTCACCCTTTCAAAACAGGGTGGAAACAATGAGAGGAGGTGGGGTGGGGTGGGGGAGGGGCTGGCAGTGGCTTGGTAATGTAATTTCAAGGGTTTTCATAAAATTGGAGTCCCTCCCCCTCTCCCAGCCCATCTCAAAATGACTGTGTTCTGTAGGGCCTGGCTTTTTACTGGGGGAGAGTCCAAGAGCCCCTGGATTTACATATGTGCTCATTGCTGTGAGCGAGCTTACCCTTTGAACAAGAGAAACAAGGCCACACATAGCGACCGACCGCCTAGAATGGAGTTGGGCTCTAAGCTTCTGAAGGGCTCAGGAGCCTGGGTCTAGACTCTGTGTAGCCTCTCTCGCTCTGTGCCTCTGTGCCGTGGGACGGGTGGTTTGCTCTCTCCGGGTCCTAGTCTTCTAGGACCTGAGGTCTTATCTGTGAGTGGGCACCTCTAAAGAACTTCCACGTCATCTCTCGTCACCTGGAGATTTTCCTCCTCTACCAGGTGCCCAGGGATACCCAGAAGGGACAATGTTTGTCCATACTGAGTCCTTCACCATCTGGCTAAGTCGCACCAGTTCAGAAGGGACCTGGAGATAAGGTTAGTCAGTGGCTTTGAGACTGGCGTTAAATCAGCCGAGACTACAGTAAGGAAATGTTGGTCAGATGGGCTCTTCAGGGTGCTAACATGAAAACCGTGTGCTTTGAAAAATTAACCAGCTTTTCCAAGACTCTGCAGCATCTTTAGACGTCCCTCAGAGGGATGTGGGTAAGAGTAACTAAGATGCATTGGTACCCAGAGAACATATTCCAGCATCTGGGCACACAGCAAACAGTAGCTAAGGGGAGTGTTAGTAAGGGTCCCGTGCTGCTGAGGTTGTGTCTGCCCCAAATGTGTCCAGCTCTGGCATCAGAATGATGAGCCAAGGGAGCTCACTTATTCAGTGAAAATCAGATTAGAGTAGGCATTGAAATTAGAAGGATTTTAGTGAAATTATCTTGCTTTCCAATGTGCCTAGAAGGTCCCTAGAAAAATCACACAACTAGTAAATGATGCCTCCTGATCTTTTCTAGCCCGTTGGAGATACGCATCCCTTCCTACCCAGCATCCTCTGCCACATGACTGCCTGGTCTGCCTAGGTCTGTTTCAGAACTCACAAGGGCACTTGACCGTGCATCTGCCTTTCATACACTTCAAGCCTGCAGCTCTGCTGGAAAGGAAGGAAGGCCCAGGAGTGAGGTTGCGCCTCAGCCAGGCCTGGCGTTTCCCTCCTGTCAGTCCCTCAGGAAGGGTGGAGCCTGGTGGGCAGTCTATCTCTTGTGCTCCTGTGGCTTCCCAGTTCTGCATGTGTGACCTTGACTGGATTCATTGACCTCTCTTGGTCTTGCTTTCTACTTCTGTAAAGTGGGAGTGTTAATATCTAGCTTGTAGAGTCGTTAAAGAGACCCACAAAGCAATGTGGAGTAACTGGCTCATGTGTGCCTCCAATGAGCCCTCTCCTCAGATAAAGCTAATTTGCAATTTAGACATGAGCAGCAATGATTGAGGCAGGGGAGTGTTTGAAACTCCTCTTTTATGGGTGTTTTTGCTAGGACTGTGGCATGGTGACTTATTAAAGCTTATGTTCGGGATACACAGAAGTTCAGCTCAGAGACCCTTAAGCCAGAGTAGTGTCCAGGCTGCAGAAATGCATCTTTTTTGCTCCGTGGCAAAATCTATGCTTATGAAGACCTATGGGCATCTAACTTGATGGAAGGAAGGTGACTCGTGGGACTGGGGAAATGGGAAACTAGAGAGCTAGGGAAATAGGGTGTGGGTCCTACAGAGGAGGCTAGAGCATGCTGGGAAGAATGAGGCAGGAGGTCTGAGAGGCAGTTCTACTTTGCATCATGAGACAGGCTTGTCCTATAAGAAATACACTGTGAAGAGGCTGGAGGGCCTCAGGGCCTTTGAGACTTGACTCTGCATTACTCTCGACTGTACTCTCAACCGTCCACTGCGCCGAGACCAGGGTAGGCTTTGCTACTGGATACATTTGTGCCATGAGTGACCGTTGAGTAGTTTTATCCTCCATGCTACCCCCAGTAAGCAGTTATTGCAGGATACAACAGAAGTATAGCCAAGAAAGGCAGCAGGGGCATTTTAAAGTATATAAATTCCTGCGCGCGCACGCGCGCGCGCGCACACACACACACACACACACACACACACACACACACACCACAAGTAGAGAAAAGACAGATAGTACTGTATTCACAAAAATCTGGAGGACCTGGCATGCTTAGCCAGTGCTGGGTCAACCGGTACTATCACTTTAGAAAACCATTTCTCAGTATCAAGGGCTGAGCGTGCAGCCCTGTGGCCAGCAGTTCAGCTCCATAAGCGCATCCGTGAGGTCACCAAAAGATGCATCAAGAATGTCCATAGCAACATTTCTTATAAAGGCACAAAGCTGTTTAGGCTTGGCAGTCCATGGCTGAAATCCCATGGAGAATTGAAAGTTCAAGGCCAGCCTGGGCATTTTTAAAGAGGAGGTGAGGCTGGACCAAGAAGGACGATGGTGTCCTTGTGAGTGGCTGCCACCCAGGAAGTTTTGCTTTGCACCATGAAGTGGCTCTTCTTAAAAGCCCTCCAAGAAAATGTAACTTGAAGGTCCCATCTATCACAAAAATCAGAATTAGAAAAGGGTACAGGAATACTGCTTCATGAGAGAATACCCATCTGGCATGTGGGAGACCCTGGGGCTCAGTCCCAGGCGAGGTAAAAAAAAAAAAAAAATTAAAATTAAAGTACAAAACTGGGCCGGGCAGTGGTGGCTCATGCCTTTAATCCCAGCGCTTGGGAGGCAGTGGCAGTAAATGCGTTACTGTTATGAATCATAATGTAAATATTCATGTTTTCCGATGGTCTTAGGTGACCACTCCTGTGAAAGGGTCAATCAGCCCCATCCCCAAAGGAATTGTGACCCACAGTTTGAGAACCACTACCATAGCTACTATGTGATAGTTTGCATATGCTTGGCCCAGGGTGTGGCACCCTTAGGAGTTGTGGCCTTGTTGGAGTAAGTGTGTCACTGTGGGCATGGGCTTTAAGACTCTCATTCTAGCTGCCTGGAAGCTAGTATTCTGCTAGCTGCCTTCAGATGAAGATGTGGAACTCTCAGCTCCTCCGGCACCATGCCTGCGTGGATGCTGCCATGCTCCAGCCTTGATGATAATGGACTGAACCTCTGAACCTGTCAGCCAGCCTCAATTAAATGTTGTCCTTATAGGAGTTGTCTTGGTCATGGTGTCTGTTCACAGAAGTAAAACCCTAACTAACGCAGGGTATGTAAGGACAAGAGGACTGAGGGTCTGAGGCAGGGGTTTCCAGGAGATTCTCCTTCTTCCCTTGAGCTGGCTGTACATGCACACACTTTGTGAAGCTTTATCGGTGGTTTGCTTGGGATTTGCTAACTTTTCTGTTGGTCTCCTGTGTGTCAATAGAAAGGAACCACACACAGTCAAGGCATTGTACTCTTATGGTTGTCTGTTTTAGGTGGAGAACATTTATCGTATTTTGCTAGATCATATATTAGTAAAGACACCAAATTACATTTCTTGCCCAGAAAGCGAAACATGGGGTGACATTCTTCTCGGGTTCTCCTAAGAGCCTCATTTTCAATCATTTGTCTTCTGGATGCTTCTGTGGTCCTCTCTGTGAGGACAGTGATGGTTACTGGTAAAGAACACTTTGCTGTGCTGTCCTGTCATGGGTCCCTATTCAAGGTGTTTGCCTTTGGGGTGTGTGTGTGTGCGCGCGCGTGCGTGCGTGCGTGCGTGCGTGCGTGCGTGCTTGTGGGTGTGTGTGCTTGTGTGTGTGTGTGCTTATGTGTGTGTATGTGCTTGTGTGCGTGTATGTATGTGTGTATGTGTGTGCTTGTGTGCGTGTATGTATGTGTGTATGTGTGTGTGCTTGTGCATATGTGTGCTTGTGTGTGTGTATGTATGTGTGCTTGTGTGTGCGTGTGTGTGTGTGCTTGTGTGTATGTGTGCGTGTGTGTGCTTGTGTGTGTTCCAGGGCATGTGAGCATCACAGTGCATTTGTGGAGGTCAGAGGACACCTTCCAGTTGTCATTCCTTGTCTTTACACTTGTGTGAGACAGAAGCTCATTGGCTTTCAAGCTTCCGAAGTCTCCTGTCTCTACGTCCCATCCACGGCATGCTGGGATGACAAGATAGACACGCACACATTTACATGGGGTCTGGGGATTTGAACTCAAGTTGTCAGGCTTGTGTTTCAGGAGTTCTTAACCATGAAGCCAAGTCCATAGCCTTTGTCATCTAATCTGACTTTCTACACTGGGTCACATGTCCCTGCTAATGTCTACAGAGGGTGTCACATACTGCCTTCCTGCCTTCAGTTGTCACTGAAATCCACTTTGCAATCATGGTCATTTGGAAGGGAAAATGCATAGATTTGAGACAAACACAAGATGAAGGTCTGTTTGAGGTAGGAAACAAATGCTTCAGTGTACCTCTGTTCAGTATCACCCATCTCACCACCACGCTGACATGGTGCTTCCGGGTCTTTATCAGGAGATGTGAGAAGTGATGATTTGAAGAGAAACTGCCCTTCAAGACAAGTTTCATTCAGGTGTTCTATGTGTAGAGCCCGGTCATGATGGGGAAGGGAAAGGCTTGGTCCTTTACATCTTGGGCAATATGTTCTCACTGGGAGCCAGGCTAGACTTACCTCATACAGTTTGCTTAACCTCCTGGGAGGGAAAGTTATTTTTAGCTACCTGATGGGCTGTGAGGTCTGACATGGCTCCAGCAGTGGCTTGCCCCAGGAAGCAGAAGACATGAGTTTCCCCAGAGCTTCCTGGCAGCACTGGCTATGGCATGTGAATCCACCATTATGAACAGATCTTAGGGAGTATTCAGATCACAGTTGTCTCTAAGTCTGTATGTGTGTGTGTAATGGGGTTTGGTGAACATATATATATGTGTGTGTGTGTGTGTGTGTGTGTGTGTATACATGTGTGTGTATATACACATATATGTGTGTATGTATATACATATATGCATATATATGTATATATCAAACCTGGAAGATCTGGCTGATAGAATATTTGAAGATGTCTGTAGAAGTTTCTCTAGGGCAGATGCGCACATGCACGTGGACACACACACAAACACACACGCACACCTGTATGCAGACACACTTGGGCACAAATACGAGCACATGTGCACACATGCACATATAGACATAGTCACCCACAAGCACCTCTCCACAGGACAATTACTCAACCCCCGGTGCTTTGTTTTTTCAGAGAAACAGAGTCAATAGTCATACGTGGCTGGGGCTGCGGTGAGCAAGGCTTACCCACGTGTGCTTCCTACACACAGGGTGAGATTCTTATTTTCCCTTGTTCAGCCGCTGCCTCCCTTCTAACATGGGAGTTTCTTGAGACATGGCCTCTACGAAGAGCTGAGTTAATAATGCCTGGTGAGTGTGTGAGAGAGACAACAATTCCAACAGGCCCACTGGTTCAGATGCCAATGTGGATTTTTCTCACAAGTGGATCTGTGAAGGGACTTACATCATTCATTAGGCATGCCACTTATAGAGGTGGGTGCGTGCAAGTGTGTCCAGACTCAACACACAGGAGGGTGGGTTTGGCTATAGTTTGAAGACTCTAGATTGGGCCAGAACAAGAGTTCTGTGAATGTCTCTAACCTACCTGTTCACCTTCCCTCCCTGTCTTCCCTTCTTCCTTCTTCTTTTGACAAGGGTTCACGTAGCCCAAGCTAAGCCTCACGCTCCTTGTGCAGCTGAGACTGATTCACCCACTTCCATCTCCCGAGAGCTAGGGCTACACTTCTGCCCTGCCACGCCCAACTTGGTTCTGAGTAGCTGCAGTTTATTCTGTGGCCCTCAGGGAGTGCTCAGGCCTTCCTCTATGAGGTCAAGGACTCTCCAGAATGTGATGGAGCTAGACTTTGAACTGTCTGTGGGAAAGTCTCTGCTGTTGATGCCTCAGGCCATGATGCCCACAGGGTACCCGGACCAACAGCACCCCAGAGCTTCTCAGCTCCAGCCACCCCCAGAGAGTCAGGGTGCATTTCAAGACCTATTGTGTGTACAGTACTGACCTAGAAATGTGGTATGAGGAACACTGCCTGCCCCAGGTGTTAGGCAGGTAAAGGATGCCTGTGCCCAGGAGTATCTAGGCTGGATTGGAACAGGTCCGCACTGTGGGGCAATTAAAGATAGAAGAAAAGGAGATGCCCGTGAAGACACAGCACAGAAACTCAGAAGCATCCACAAGGATGCCCAAATCCTGTGTTTGTAAAGAGACAGAGCTACATAGTCATGAAGAACACAAGCCCTAGGGGCTGGAGAGATGGCTCAGCAGTTAAGAGGACTGACTGTTCTTGCAGAGGTCCTGAATTCAATTCCCAGCAACCACATGGTGGCTCACAACCATCTATAATGATTTCTGATGCCCTCTTCTGGTGTACCTGAAGACAGTTACAGTGTACTTATATATAATAAATAAATAAACCTTTTTTTAAAAAAAAGAATACAAGTCCTAGGCTAATGTGAGCCATTAACTGAAACCTTGTCTCAAGACAAAAATAGGGTGGCAGAGACTGGAGATATAGCTGGTTGTAGACTCACTAAGTGCTAGGCATAAGCCCCAGTACCACACAGTGTCACAAAAACAGGACTGGTGACATGGCTTAGTGCTTAACATGCAAGCAAGAGGACAGGCGTTCAGGTCCCCAGTTGGGTGGGCATGGTGCCCCACCTAGAATTTTTGCCTCAGAAGGTAGAGACTAGGGTTCCCCAAAGCAAGCTGACTAGTGAGACAAGCCATGTGGGTGAGCTCTAGGTTTGATTGAGAAATCCTGCCTCACTGAATAAGATGAGGGTGGAGTGGGGATGACTTTCCAGCATCACATAGACATGCTCCCATACACATATGAACACGAATACATGCATGCACGCATAGCACACACAGAGATGCCTGCAAAAGAACATATTTTAATAAGAATATTTAATAAGAGAATGCAAGCTCACAAGCCAGGTTCTTTTATTTTTTTAAAGCCAACACAAATCTCTCCCTGTCAGATCAGGATTTTGGTGTGGCTCAGCTGGGTGCTTCTGGTTCAAGGCCTCTTGGGAAGTTTAATATGGCAATCGGGGCTGTGGGCTAGTGGGAAGGTGCCGCTCAGAAGGGAGAACCACCTCCAGGTATCTTTGATGGCCATTGCCACAGCCAGTTCCCCTGAGCTGACTGTCAGGTTGGTCCCTGGCTCCATTTCATCTGTGTTGGATTTTGGGGTAAGTTTCTCATCTCAAGGTTGGTCTTTGCCTGAGAAATGGCTAGGGTGATGGCAGCCGCTGCGTGGATGGTAACGTTCATATACGAATATGGCACCGAGCAGGTCCCTTCACACATGGTGCACGCTGTACAAGTGCTTACTGTGACCCTTGTATTTTGAACAGAGATGTAGAAGAGTGGGACCAACCCGAGGGCAAAGTCACGTCCTCACGAGTGACTCAACAGGTTCCAGCTCCAGCCTGGCTCTGGGTGTGTGCTCAGTGAATCTCATGGGAGTGGATGAGCTTCAGGCTACAACCCTAGAGCGAGGATCATGGAGCAGGGGCTTGGGGCCCAGGATGGTATCTATTCTTTTCAGAGTAGGCAAGGCAGAGAACTGTTAGGATGGCCCTGTCAATGAGCAAGCATCACCTGGGCAGGTGTGGAGAGGGGCAAGGGCTTGTGGCCTGAGCAGAGAGGCTAGAGGTGGCCACTCCTTGGAGGCCCTGTGCCTGGGAGGGGAGGTTTTATTGTCTGCTCCAAGCACCCTCAATGACAGGACAGTACAGGGACCTAGAACTGAAGGTATCCAACCTTACAGAGTGTGAGCGCTCCTGAGGTAACCTGGTGTTTGCATCTGTCCGGCCTAGCCATCTCAGGGCACGCATAGGAGCCGTGCCCTGAGAACGCCTGCAGCTTTGCTCTGCTGCTGGCTAGGCACATTTTAAAAGATAAAGCTACTTCTGTGGTTTCCAAAAGGCAGGGATGAAAAAGGAAAAGAAAAAAAAAAAAACAGCAAAGAGACATAATAGACATTTTTCTGGAAGCTATTTTAGCACAGAAAGCCTGCTCATCAGTTTTAAAATGCTTTCAAAAGTAGCTCTGCCCAGGGCTGCCTACATACCTACAAGCCAGGCCCCAGGAACAGGAATGGTGTCTTTGTTAAAAACCCCAAGCCAGCTCCCTCATTTTTTTACAGGCAGTATTGTTGAGGCCTGGAAAGGGGCAGTGACTTGGCCAAGGTTACAGAGCCACCCCTGGGACTCATGAAAAGGTGATTTTGAGGATGACCACAGAGAAGAGCTAGGCACAGAGATGCCCAGAGCCCTAATTCGAATTCCCCACAGCTCCTCTCAGAGCAAAGCTGGTTCCCAGCTTCGCTTGCTTCTGAGAACGCTGTGAGTCTCTGGTCTTCATTTGTACAGGATCTCCATTCAAATATTTACTGATGCTGGTCAGGGTGGCACATGCCTTTAATCCTACCTGGCACTCAGGAGGCAGAGGCAGCCAGATCTCTGTGAGTTCAAGGCCAGCCAGAGCTCCCTAATGAGACCCTTGCTGACTAAGTGCCTGCTATGTGGTGGGGCAGTGGACCAGCTGTTGAGATGCAGCCCTGAGTGCTCCTCCTCCCTCAGATGCTCCTCCTCCCTCAGATGCTCCTCCTCCCTCAGCCAGTCAGTACCAGCCAGCCTGGAGCAACAGTGGCAAACAAGACACTTTGCTTTGAATGGTGGAAGGCAATGGCGAAGTCAGAGGTTGCCCTCTGACCTACACACAGCATGCATAAGACTGCGCACAGGTACAGTCTAAACTTGTCACGGATCAGTTTGACCAATGCAGGTGCTGACCTATTCCACAGTGGGCAGGCTAGAGCAGCAGCAGTCTCAAGGCCCTCTAGTTGGTCTCTAGACCCATGCGAATGAAGAAAAGGCCTCTCGCTGATGCTTAAGGATGGTGTGAGGGTCAGGAGAGGTTACACGTGGGCTCGGGCAGTCTTCGTGTTCACTCAGCATAGATTCTTGATCTCTCCTAAAGGCCCAGCCTGCTCTGGGTCTCCTGAAGGCTCAACACGGAACAAACAGACATGGCTGCAGCCTTTCTGAACCCTTCTCTTTAGGATAAGAGACACACAACAATCAGGAAAAACCCACAGAGGATAAAAAAATGTAGTGAAGGAAGAAGCAGAAGCGGCCAGGGCAGGGAAGAGTCGTAACTTGTTGTAGCGGAGGAAAACCCCAGTAGGGAGCTGAGCTCATCCTGGGGCTGTCACCTACAAGAAGGCAAGGAGCCAACCATGATTCTTGAGCAAGGTGACAGAAAGGGAAGGCTTCTGGTGTGGTAGCTGCCATCAGTGCTGGTCTGTCCATGGCAGTGAAGGTTTGGTTTTATTTTGTTTTGTTTTTAATTAGGTATTTTCTTTATTTACATTTCAAATGTTATCCCCTTTCCCAGTTTCCCCTCAGAAAACCCCCTATCCCTTCTCCCCTCCCCCTGCTCACCCACCTGCCACCGCAGGCCATAAAGTGTGGCAAAAACAAATTCTTCAAAACATAGTGGAAAATGTCTAGTACTTTTATCTATTCATAAACAGCAAAAAGCAAATAAATGATAAAACAGCCCCTCATTCATTCGTTCACACAAACACTCTCCCGCTAACCTGAAGGAGGCTAAGTTAGCATCCCATAGAGATCCCTGCATGTCGGTGTCACTGAGACCAAGTTTGCAACAGCCGAGCATGGGTTTGATCTAGGCGTCCATCAGCTGATGAATGGGTACACAGTGTTGTTCAGGAATCCTCCTGTCCTCACGGACCCCAGCATAGCAGTCACAGATGCGCACAGCCATGTCCAACTTACGTGGGTGCCATGGATCCGAACTCAGGTCCTCATGCTTGCGCAGCAAGCCCCTGATACACTGAGCCATCTCTCTATCCCATGGTTAATGTTTTGTTACTTTTTCTCAGGAAACTAACTGTATCATATACGTCTTATCTAAGACGTGGTTTCTGTTTCTTTTTCCTTTCATCTACTGGCCATTACTTTATTTAGTTTTTCTGTCTCTACCTTCTTCAATGGAGTGCTGAATACATTGGTTTTGGCTTTCTTATCCTCTAATAAAGTTATTTAAGTAAAAGGTATAAATTTCTCATTGTTCACATCTCAGCTTTTGTTAAGGTAATGTCTTTATACTTTTAGTCAGAAGAGGGTGCTGGATCCCAGGAACTGATGGTTAGGGATGGTTTTGAGTCCCCATGTAGCTGAGAACCTAAGCTGGGTCTTCTGCAAGATCAGTAAGTGCTCTTAACCCCCGGGCCGTCTTCTCCTCTTCCTTATTCATTTGTTCCGGATTGACTTGTCAGTTCCTGATGAGATGTGTTGAAGTGTCTTACTTGGTTTATAGTTTAAGCCTGTTTTTCTCCCCCATCCTGATATTTGTTTATTTGTATTATTTGTTTAAAAGGGGTCTTACATAGTCCAGGCTAACCCCTGAGATTCACAATGTCCAGTTCCCTGAATGCTGGGATTTCAAACGTGTGTCAACCCTTCCCGACTTAGTTTTATACTTTATTGGTTTTTAACATTTGTACTCCTGTAGTTTATCAGTGTTCGTGAGAGTATATATCTGTCACTTCTTTGTAGATGGTGTCATTTGTCAGCAAACGTCTTCCCCTAAGTCTCTTTAATATGGCTTGCTCTGAATTTGTTCTTAATTTGCTGTTAATTTTGCCACGTTACTTTGCATTTGTCTGATGACATCTGTTCATTCCTAACCGTCCCTGTCATTTTATTTGGAATGTGTCTATTACAAGTGTTATCTGCTAGACACATTTGTTTAGAGTGGAAAGATTGAGTTTTATCTCTCGGGAGGCCAGCTGAGATTCTGAGGGCTTGGTAAGGCTGCTGATACTTCATCTTACCGCTGCCATTTCTAAGGTTCTTTCTGGGCACCATTGTAGTCTGCTCCTGCATCAGACTGTGGCTTAATCAAGTTCTGGTTTTGTTGTGTTGTTGTTATTGTTGTTTTTCCTTCAGTGGTATGGACTTTCTGCTTTCCCAAATTATAAGAAATGTTATTAAATGAACTCGGCAAAGGAACATGGAATATCAATTCTGTTTCTATAAACCAACAATGAATTACCCTCCACCCAAAAAACGAAGAAGACTTTCCACAGGCAATAGCACCCAGAAATAGAAGATGAAAGGAATAAATTTAACCAAGGATGAGGAAGAGTTATAAATGGAAAGCTATAAAACCTCCACTGAAAGGAACTAAAGACTTGTGCAGTGCAGGAAGGCTGCCCTGTGTGTGGCTATTGTAAGATATCATGGATGCCTAAGAAACCCACCTGTTAACACAGTTCCTGTCAGATCTGTACCTACCTTTTGTTCTAGTTTGCTTTCTCTACCACTGTGATAAAGACCAGGACCAAAAGCAGTTCGGGGAGGAAAGGTTTATTTGACTAAAAATTTCAGCTTACAATCCATAGCTGAGGAAAGCCAGGATTGGAAGCAAGCAGGAACTGAAGAAGAAAACGTGGAGGAAGGCTACTCACTGGCTTGCTCCCTCTTGACTCATGCCCACTTTCCTTTCTCGTACAACCCAGGACTACAGGCGTAGGAGTGACACCGCCCACAGCGGGCTGGCTCTACCCACATGATAATCAACAATCCAGACAATACCCCACAGGTGTGGGCACAGGCCGATCTGGTCTGGGCAATCCCTCTGTTGAGACCCCCCCTATTTCCAGGTGACTGTTGGTGTGTCAAGGTGACAATTGAAAACTAACCAGGACACCTTTACTTCAGAAATGGAAAAGATGGGTCTGAAAATTTGTTGGCATTTCCAAGGGCTCTGGGTAGCACCAATAATCTTAAAAGAGAGACAAGTTATAGGACTCACAGTTTCTAAAATTTTAAAGCACAAGTAACGTGGTCTTGGTATAAGGACATGTAGATCAGTGGAATAAACTTGACAGTCCAAGTTAAACTCATGCATCCATGACACACTGAGTTTTGGCAGAGGTACCTGAACGACTTAAATGGAAAGAGCAGTGTCTTCACCAAATGATATTGGGGCAAGTGAAAAATCACATGCAAAATAATGAAGTCGGACTCTTATTTCATACCACATACCTCAATACAACCACCGGGGCTGCAGATTCCCAAGTGTGACATTAGAGCCACGACACCGGGGCCACAGATTCCTGAATGAGGGATGAAAGACTGGAATAGACCTGTCTCTAAAGCAGTGCTTCTCAACCTGTAGGTCACACGCCTTTGGGAGGGTTGAAGGACTCTTTCACAGGGGTTGCACATCAAATATCCTGCATGTCATATATTTACATTAACATTCATAACAGTAACAAATTACAGTTATGAAGTAGCAAAAAAACAATGCTATGGTTGGGGGTCACCACAACATGAGGAACTGTATTGAGGGTCACAGCATGAGGAAGGTTGAGAACCACTGCTCTAAAGAGTCAGATGACCACATGCAAAGATAGACGATGTTGTTGGTGTTCAAGAAAACACAAACCAAGGCCACAAGAAAATACTACTATATACCACTAGGATGTTTATCACAGAAACATTAAAAATCTTGGTGTCAAGGATGTGGGGACATTGAAACTCTCATATATTGTGACCATAATGATCCACAACCACTGTAGAAAGTTCCTTGACCAGTTCTTGAAAGCCAAACAGAACCTTCACATGACCTAGCTATTCCACTCCTGTGTATGTATGGAAAAAACCACTCAAACAAATATATGTACACAATTATTAATGGCTGCCCTACTCACAGTACCCAAAAATAGAAAGAGACTTAATGCCATTGGTGGATGAATAAACAAATTGTGGTAAATCCATAGTGGAACATCTTAGAGCCATGAAAAGGAATACAACTCTCATATGTTGTAAATCTCAAAACATCTCTCTGCTAAATGAACATTATGTAAAATGTATTCTAAGTAGAATATAGATGTACTTGAAAAACATAATGCACAGTAAAAGGAGCCAGATTCCATTTACGTTAAAACAGGCAGAATAGATAAATTCTTGGAGACAGAGTGAAAATAAGTGTCCATCCACAGTTGGGGAATCCAAGGGAAGCAGGAAGAATAAGCCTCATAGGAATGGCGTCTTACTGCGAGATGATAAAAACGTTTATGAACCAGACAGAGCCGGCATTGGACCTTGGTACCTGTGGCTGCTGAACATTATCTGGGGCCTCAGTAAATTTTAGTCATTTTAACAAATGTATCCAAGCTTCAAATTTCCTTGCAGTCTAAATGATGCTTTGGGGTCAGTCACCTCTCCCAGTAAACCCTGGATTGCTCCTCTGCACCAGTCTTAATCTGAAACTACACTTCCGTCTTAGCAAACCTTCCTGCACAGCCTCCAGTTTAGATGGGCAAACACTGGTTTTCAGCTCAGTGATGCGTCTAGAATTGCTTCGCTTTGTCTCATTCTCGAGGGCCTAACTTTGAGGATCTTTCCAAGAAGGTTGGCTGGACACTTCGGAACTTGTCATTTCATTTAATGGTGGGGACGGAGCTTAGTCTAAGTTTGGTGGACCGATCACTGAGCACTGATTTATGCCTCCCCTGATAGCTTCACCACCACCCAGAAGCTTGGCCTTCATGTCCTCCCTGCCTCCAGCCTGCAACACTTTACGTAGGGGCTTCTAAGAGTTCTCTATGCACGATCCTTTGCTCCCAAGAACGTTTCTCAGAATCCCAGTTACATATGCATATGAAATATGTGTACAGATCAAAGTTACTGAGAGTAAATCACCAAGCAAGCGATTTTAAAACAGTCCACCTAATAGTATCATTTATTAAAGACAAAGGCAAATTTGCATATTAATGAGGTGGGGTGAGTTTATTTATTTTTACACCAAGAATTGGATCCTGACTGCACAGTTGATAGTGCAGGACACAGAGCATCTTCGGTGTTTCTTAGAGGTGATGGCTGTTTTTACTGGGGATACCACTTTACATAAATTCATAGTATGAAAGAACAGAATGTTTAGGGGCATTTCAGAAATCGCTAGAAACTAACACATAAAACATGTCCTTGGAGAGGTATCGGGACCTCACCACATTCCTCCTGTTTCTTGGCCAATGTGAGGTTAGAAGCTTTCCTTCACCATGCATTCCCCATCACGACGTGGAGAATCTCTACCTCACCATAAACCCACAGCAACAAACCCAGAGAACATGGACTGAAGTCACAGACAAAATAATCGCTTGCCTCCTCCTCAAAAGAAAAGAAAAGAAAAGAAAAGAAAAGAAAAAAAGAAAAGAAAAATTGTTGGAAATCCTGTCCTAATCCCAAGTCAGATTCATTGAACATTTTTTCAAATTCAAGTCAGTAGCTCAAATATTTTTTTTTTTTTTTTTGGTTTTTCGATACAGGGTTTCTCTGTGTAGTCCTGGCTGTCCTGGTACTCACTCTGTAGACCAGGCTGGCCTCAAACTCAGAAATCCACCTGTCTCTGCCTCCCAAGTGCTGGGATTAAAGGTGTGCGCCACCACCACCCGGCAAATATTAATTTTTTAATTACTACTTGTAATTAAACTTTCCAGCACAATATAACTTAAGTATACTAGTTTTGAAGCTTACATGCTGAGGAATGTGAATAGAAAAGCATTCAGGGCCCTGGTTTTCCAGAAACCATTGTGTTTCCGTAGGAGCAGCAGACTCTGTCCAATATGAACACACACAGTAGTCCTGGGATTGACCCCAAGCATTTTAAGCAGTCTTCGCTGTTGTTGCTGGTTTGTCATCGCGGCAAAGCACACGGGTTGTGTGCTCAGAACTAAGCCTGCAGTAAAGTCACGCCAGGCAAAATGGGTGTAAGCTGGGGGAGACAACCAAGACTTGCCATGCATTTGACTCTGAGTTAATTTTTTGTTTCTTGCATGGTCAGACTTCTTTTCCTCTCACCAAGTATTTTATAGATAAGGATTTGTGACCCACAGTTTAAGGAGCTAGGCTCTGGGGCTAGGAGTTAGGCTCAGTTGACAGAACATTTGCTTGATATACCTGAATCTGTGGGTTCCACTCCCGACACTACATAAACAGGGCAGGGTGGTGCACCTGTAATCCCAGCACATTGAGAGGTGGAGGCAGGAGGATGAGAAATCCAAAGCCATCCTCAGCTATGTGGTAAAGTCAAGGCTACATGAGACCCTTACCATATAAAACAAAATAAAAGGTGAATTAAAAATAATAAAATAAGATTCACAATGCTAGACTTTAAGATCCCTCCTCCTAGAGATTCTGGGGGTGGTCAGCTCTCCTCTGGCCCTATAGCTAGGCCCAGGTCATTAGAATGGGCCCACACTCTTCCCCTCCTTGATCTGGGACATGAGAATTTCCTCTGACAGTCTTTCTGCGGGTTCCAGAGCTCTTAGGACTCTTAGCCACCTTGATGCCACTCTCTGGATATTCCCGAGGTCCCCGTGGTGAGGAGCAGATAGTCATGAGCAGCAGATCTCTTGCACAGCAGGGTCTAGAATAGGATCTGCCCAAGGTGACCCAGTGTGAGGGGACGCTGGCGTCAGACTCATGAAGCCTAACCCAGAGACTCCAGCTTCCCACCCTTCCTTCAGGCTCTGAACTCCACCCTCCCTGACTGAAAAACAAAGGTGGTAGAATTGCCCTTTCAGAATGGACATGTTTAAAAAGGAGAGTGTAGGGAATTGTCAGAAGCTGAGACAGGCGCGCGGTGGGGACTCCATGTAAATCAGCCCCAGGACAAGCTGGCTTTGTGCTCGATGCTTGGGATCTGACTACACCCCAATGAGGCCAGTGCGTGTTTGCATGCTTATTTTTAAGTGTGCTAATTGCTTCTTTAGAGGAATTGTCATAATCGTGTTATTTCAATATTTTGATACAACACATGCTGATTTTTCTAAAAGGCTTCTGGTCGATTGGGTGCGTTCCAGAACCTTGAAGTTTGGGTTTGGATTAGAAAGGATGGAGTTCTGTGGTCATTTGGCATTCCCTGGCATCCTTCCCTGTGGCAGAACCAGTTCTGGATGCTGGAGGACAGGGAGGGAGGGAGCATTCAATAGCTTGAGACACGGGTTCTGAGGGACAATTGTTTTCTGGGAGGGGCAGATGTGCGAACACCTGGGTGAGGCTTGAACCTAGAGCCTGGAGTGGTCCGTACGGTGAGCTCACTCATGTATTATAACGGAGTTCTTTCTAAGTGCCAACCACTGCTCTAGGTACTGGGAACAAGGAGACTGGAGCATTGGGGGAGGGGTATACAAGTTGAAGGTAAAAATGAGCCACAAATGGTTGGAGGAGGCACCGAGCACTGTGGGAGACTTGTGAGAGTGGCACTTTCCAAAGGTGGACTGGACAGTTGAGACCGTCACTCTGAACAGAAAGGCAGGCCGGGGTATCATGCATTCTGGACGCATGACATCCACGGTTGGTTCCACCTAAAGAGGCTTGTACCTCAGCCCATCTTGGTAGTGAGGCTGAAGACAGACGCTGACCCATAGTGTGTGGACTGGTCTGTGGCACACCGGTTAGGGAATCCAGCGTAGGGATACTGAGCCAGCGAGCTGCTAGTACCTGCTCTGTGTCTTTGGAGAGGTCCCTTAATGTGGACTTCCACCAAGAGCAGCAAGGGCGGGCGGCAGCCTTGAGCCGGCAGTGGCCAGGCCATGTGAGGACGATGAAGGTCTTGAACCCAAAGGCAGTGGGGTTGATGGGTGTGTACCTGAGGGGGGTCTAAGCCAGCATAGCCACATGTCATGGAGCATTACTAACAATGGAAAAGACACTGAGCCAGCCTAGATAAGGCGGATAGGGAAAACGCGGTATAACAGATACAAAGCAAGAGTTTTACTTGTCCATGAACGATGTGATATCATTTGTAGAGACAAGATTGGAAGTCGAGGGCATTGTGTTAAATGTTCAGACTCAGCTCTCACCTGTTTTCACGCATATATGAAATTTATATTTAAATATACATAATATGCATGTATGTGTTACATAAAAGCAGAAGGGGCAAAGCTATGGAAGGAAAGGAATCAGTAATAGACAATGATACACCTATGAAAATGCCGTAACAAAACCTATGATTTTTTTTTTTTTTTTTTTTTTTTTGCCCTAACTAAAAACGTGAGCGATAATGACAAAGCCAGGGGAAGCTGTCAGAGCATGTGAGGTGGGAGTGGCTCTGAGGGATGATGCTCTTTAGAGATCGTCTGGCTATAGGAGGGGGTAGAGGGATGAGAGGGCTGTGGGGACCGGGAAGAGGCTGTCATCATTGCCCACAGTGAGGAGGCGGGAGTGGACTGGGCAGATTTTAAAGGAATTCTAGAGTAGTTCTAATGGAATTGAGAGGTGAGTGTGGGGGAGGGGACGGAAGGTTTGAGGATGGATCCAGCACAGTCAGAGGGCACACACAGTCAGAGGGTGCAAGGTAGAGAAAGGGAATGTTGGGTATTGCGATGTCCAGCTGCAGTGCTCAGGGATGCGGCAAGGCTGGAGGATGGATGTGACACCCAGGGAGGGGGCTTTGAACGTGAGGTTTGTTGAAGTCATCTAGAAGGGAGTGTAAGACGGAAAGAGAAGAGAGCTCAGGGCTGACCAGGACAAACTCCAACATGAGAAGAAAGCCAAGGGGAGATAGCAGGTAGACATGGCCACCTCTTCCAGATTTCCAGACACTTTACCCATCTGGGTGGTAACTCCATGATAGCCCTGCAGAGGGAGCCAGTGAGCACAAGGCGATGTTGGCGTCTGTGGCTGTAAAAGGCAGTTTTCACTCTTTCCCAGGCCATCATAAGGTTCTTAAACGGTGTCTGAGGAACACGAGGGACATGCCACGTGTCCCTGCCCTGTCGTAGCTTGACTCAAACCTCCCTATACTCTCTGTCGTAGCTCGACTCAAACCTCCCTGTACTCATGGCGTCGTCCACCAGTCCTTGAGAAGAGGCGCCATTCTAGACTTGCAGGGAAGAGGTGGTTAGTTGTCATAGATTCACAGAGCGATATACAAAACGACAAGCCATGTCCTTCCGCCCTCCACCTTTGCTCTGGGGAAAGAGCCCAGGACCTCGCAAGTGCTGAGCAAACACTCTGCCACCAAGCCGTGTCCCCAGTCCCATGTGCTACTGTGGCTCAGGCCTCTTTTTCCTTCTCTGCACATACATATCGATGAAGGTTTTTCTATCCACGAATGCCTTTGGCGTCCATCATCCCTTCTGGAATATCCTCAACCGTTCCCTCTGTCCCATTAAAACAGAATCCATGACATCTGCCTATCCTTTGTGTCTGTGACTTCTCTGTCTGTCTCTGGTGGATCATGAATAGATAGAGTTTCTTCAGCTCTGTCTTCCAGCTTACATAGCTGTCTTCTGTTGGCTTTAATCTCCAGACTATGGGGGGAGGATTAACTATTCGGCTGATAACAGAGCCAGGTATGGGCAGGCGCAGACAGGGAGACTGAGGCTGATCCCATGTGTGAACCCCATGTGATGGTCTTAACCAAGCAGGTCCAATGCTGCATGCAGTGAGAGACAGATCAGGGCCAAGCAGGGTTTCTTCTAGGGATGAAGGGGGCTGAGACAGGAGGATTGCTGAGAGTTCGGAGACAGAATGGATTACAGAGTAAACCCATTCTCAATAGGAAGGGAAGGATGGGGGAAGTGGAATTAAGAGGGAGAAGGTGTCTGCTATCACCCTGACTAGGTGAAAGTGAGAACAACATTGGAGTTTTTCAGTAGACGCAGGGGAAACAGTTTGATGCAATTAAAATTTACAAAAATCTGAGCCACCAAGATGTCTTGCCGCCAAGCCTGATGACCTGAGTTCAATACCCAGAACACACACAGGGGAAGGAACCTCACAAGTTGTCTTCTGACCTCCACATGTGTACCATGGCCCACGTGTACATACACATACAAATGCACACATACACACACACATGTGCACACGCATGCACACAAATAAATGTAATTAACAATTTAAAACCCATGTAGAATTTTTAAAAATTTAGCCACCCGACTATTGTGGACTTCCCTCCCCACACACACCTACTGAAGCATACTCAGACATGTGTCACAAAGCCAGGGCCCAAAGTACATGCTCATCACGGTCTATGGTAAAACCTGAAATAAGGAGAAAGGCACATTAAGTGCTTACTATGCCTACTAGCTTGTCCTGGGGTCACTGGCCAGCCCAGGAGGGTGGAAAAGTAGCCCAGTAAGACTGGAGGAGGGCTTTTAGCTGCTAATCTGCTCTACTCACCAGGATAAGGACCAAGAGAAGTCCTGGCTACCCAGGTTGCCTAGGAGAAAACTCTGGCTGCCTGGAGCTCCAGTCCTCAGCCTTCTGCTCCCCTTGCATGATCATTCTCCTTGGACCAAGCTGAGGGAGCTCTCAGGTGGTTCCCAGGTGGCCTTGGCTGGTGCTGGGAAGTCAAGAGAAGGGTTCAGGGAAGACCCTTCCAGGAGTCCAGGCTCTGGTCTGCAGAGCCTCTGTGGGAAGAAGATTCATTGAGAAGCTGAGCACACATCTGACTCACGTCACTAGGCTCTCTGCCTTGCACTGGGGCTATCTCTTTGCCAAGGGGTTGCCATTTTTTCCACGGCTGCTGTTACTGATGCTATTGAATACTTTCTGTGGTATTGAGGCACTGACCGCTCCCCCTGCCCCTCTGTTGTTTTCAGACCTATAACAGCCAGGGCGAGAGCAACGAAGACTATGAGATCCCTCCCATAACGCCTCCCAATCTGCCTGAGCCATCCCTCCTGCACCTGGGGGACCACGAAGCCAGCTACCACTCGCTGTGTCACGGCCTTGCACCCAACGGTCTGCTCCCTGCCTACTCGTACCAGGCGATGGATCTCCCAGCCATCATGGTGTCCAACATGCTGGCCCAGGATGGCCACCTGCTGTCAGGCCAGCTGCCCACGGTGAGTCTGTCTCCCGAATGAGCCCCATGGCTCCAGCAAGGGAGGGCTTGAAGGGAGCTGGTGGCAAGACTGAGCCGAGGAGCCCTGATCATGTGCAGGGTCTGAGTTCTGATTGCGGGGAATCTGCAGGCTACGGGGATATCATAGAAGGAAACTGTTCTACGGCTCTGTTTGTGGCAACTTGGGGCTGATTTTGTTGGTTGTTAATAGTATAATCTAAATTTTATTTCCAGCGGATTTATTGAGATGAGTTCACACACATAGATTGGGTAACTCTAATCCATCTGAAATGTTTTCATCTCTCCCCTCCCACCAGAAGAGGCCTTAGCCTTGCTCGTCACCACTCCCAACTCTCATGCCCAACCTTTGGCTCAGGACAACTACCATTGCTTTGTTTTGTTTTAAGATACTTTGTCATCCTGGCTAGTTGGCAACTCACTATGTAGCCCAAAGTGGCCCACTGTCTCTGTTTTGAAGTCCTGGAATTGCAGGTATATACCACCACCATACCCTCTTACCAAAGGTTACCGTCTGCCTCTGTTTGCCTGTCCTGAGTATTTTATATAAGTAGCCAGGGAAGAGAGTTACCAAGCTGGAACTCAAATGTAGGTGAAAGATAGCAGGCAGACAGAGGTGAGGAAGGCTGGTCCAGGATACAGGACAGCGTTTGCAAAGGGAAGAGGCAATGGGCTAGTGATCTGGTGGAGTCAGCCTTTGTTACGGGGCTGGAGAGTGAGAACCTGCAGCCAGCAGAGCTGGGAGCCTGGAGCTCAGGACAGCATGCAGCGTCAGGTCCTGAAGCCCCTGAAGCTTGTCTGAACTACCAAGTGCCACAGGAAGTCAGCAGAAGAGACACTTTAGGGGACTTCCAGCACCATTCTCAATCAACTGTGCCTCGTGTTTCTCTTTCCTCCTGTCCCTTCACAGCTCACATTAGAGTTAAAACTCTTACATTCATGGCTCCGGTAATGGGAACATGAGCGCTAAAGGCTGGCGTAGCCTCAGATAGACAAAGGCTTCAGGATGCCTTTTTTGCAGGAGCTGTCCTGGAGGCTGTCACTGTGGCCCCGCCCCGTCCCCATTTCCAAACAGTAGGCCCGAGGCTGCTGTGGCAAGTGAGCAAGTCTTCCAAGGAGAACCATGGCTGAGGACTGACTGTCTGGACCAACCACTGGATCTAGGCTGAAGCAACCCTCCAGTGTGTCCGATTGGGTTACAAGGTGCTTCCCTGGCTTCCCTGTCAGAGTCACATGACGCTGACTGGATCGTGTTTGCTACCACAATGGCTGCCCAGAAACCACAGCCCAGTTTGTAGCCTGATATCAGCAAAGGCAAGAAGACCATGAGTTCATGAACAGGCCAGACTAAACTGCATAGTGAGACCTCATTAATACTTAATTAAGAACTCAGTGAAAGTGGATGCTCCACTCTCCAAGAATCCTGATTTTTTTTGACCCCCGTAAGAAGGCAGGAGCCCAATTTCCTCTTCCAAGTCACTGACTTGTTCAGACCCCACAGCCATGTGCCCTTGCCAACATGAGGACCTAAGTTCGAGCCCTCAGAACCTGTATTAAATATAAAGGCCAGCGTGGTGGCATGTGCTTGTAATCCCAGCGCTTGGGAGTCTAACACCAGCATATCTTAGACTGGGGCTTGCTGGTCAGACAGCTATGCCTACTCGGAAAGCTTCAAGCTCTTGGGAGGCCCTGTCCAAACCACAAAGTGGGCAGCACTCATGGTTGTCTCCTGGCCTTCACACATCCATACCGTGGCTAGTCTCCTGGTGCCCCTCCCAGGCTTCCGGATCACAACAGCTCTGTTCATTACAAGACCTGCTGTCAGCTGATCACAGACCTCCCCTAGCTCCCCTTGGAAATGATCACTTACGTGAGCTCTATGCAAACCAGTCCTTTGCTGATTTCTCTACAGCCGATACGTATTTAGGATACTTCTCCAATTCTTAGCTCTTCATTAGTCTAGAATTGCAGGGGTTCATTCAATTTTATACACCCTCCTTACTTAATGAAAGATAAGTCTGACCTTATTACTCAGGGCAGAGTCTCTCCATTCCCAACCCCTCCCCACCCCCACCAGCTAAATGGGAAAGCCAGATAAGACTTGGCTGGGACGGGAGGGTTAAGAGGCAAGGGGCCTTGACTACAGAGCTTTTGAATTCATGGGAAAGGGTGTGTGGGTGTGCTATGCCTGCTGTTTGTGTGAAGTAGGACTGTGAAAGCGCCTGCTGGGCGTCGAGCAGCCTGCAGAGGGGTTGTAAAGGCTCTGGTATGGTGTTCCTCTCACCCGAGGGAGGCAGGGAGGTAAGATGGAGAGGCTGGCGGCTGAGGCTGAAGAAGTGTGCACGCTTCTCCTTTCCATGGCTGCTCTAGCAAATCCCCGCAAACCAAAGCCAGCACCTCTTGTTGAAATCACAGTTCCAGGAAGTCAAGCTCCCCCAGGAGGCTCTGGGGTGTCCGTCCATACCTCTGCTAGCTTCTAGACTCTAGAATCTAGAGGCTTCCCTGGCTTATGACTGCGTCTCTCCTTGAACTCTGGCCTCTCCTCTATCAAGGATAGCTCTCTTGTCCTTCTCATGGACTCTTATGGTGGAATTTAGTCTAGAACAATCTCCCAATGTTGTGATCCTGAGCCTGAACTTTCCCTGCAAAGACCACTTATTTCTGTTACATTACAGGTTGTGAGGATTATGGCTTAATATTTTTTTTATGAGAGTGTGTATGTGCACGTGTGTCAGAGCATGTATGTGCATGTGCCATGGCACACCTGTGGAGGTCAGAGGACAACTTGCAGAAGTCAGTTCTCTTCTTCCTCCCTGTGGGCTCCAGGGGTCAAACTCTAGTTGTCAGATTTAACAGCAAGTGGCTTTACCCTCTGAGCCCTCTCACCGGTCCATGACTTGATGATATCTTTAGTAGGGGTGTGGCACTTTCCCACTTGCCTTCCATGCTTGAACACCTTCTAGGTGTCAGGCATTGCTACAGGCTTCATGAACCCTGAGACTCTGGTATGAAGAACTCAGCCCCCAGAGGGTGGTATTATGAGGTGCTATGAACCTTTAAGAGGCAGAGCCTACTGAAAGGCTGGCTCTTAGGGACACAGGGATTGTGGTATCCTGGTCTCTTTTCCCCCTGGCTCCAGATGTGGCCCTTTGCTCTCACACTCCCATCATGCTTTGCCACCCCAACAGAGGTCCAAAGGCACATGCCCTCTCACCCCTTCCCACCCTTACCGCCCTCCCCAGGCTTAGACTTCAACTTTCAGAGCCCTGAGCCAAAATAATCCTCGCTTAACTTTGTGAGCAGACTCGGGGACGTTGTTATATTACTGCAAAGCTGACAGACACAGCCTAAAGAATGCTGTGGGTATTGAGTTAGCGGTGGGGGTCTGTGGACCTGGAAGAGACCCCTGACTCAAATGAGGGTGGCGATAGCTTCATATATGGGGGCACTGGCCTTTGTGGGGTGGGAAGTGATAAAGGAAACACAATTTCTTGGAGTACCAGGACTTATGTCTCACTGGCCTCATCTGCCCGA
Organism: Mastomys coucha; assembly: GCF_008632895.1. Lineage (NCBI taxonomy): Eukaryota > Metazoa > Chordata > Mammalia > Rodentia > Muridae > Mastomys > Mastomys coucha. The sequence goes on from NW_022196897.1 coordinate 149,249,160, forward strand.
GGTCATCACTAACAACACTGACTGGGGCCTTGAGTTTTGGTGGAGGCTCAGCCAAGCGCGCACAGCAGAGCAGATGACTCTTGGAACTGCCTCATCCCTCCTATGAGGAATTGGGCATGAGACAGACCTGTCCTTTGTGAATGAAAACGCTACCTAGTTCTCAGGCCAAGCCCCTAGATGTCACACCTCCCAAGTCCCTCCCTGCATCTACCTCCCAGTTCTACCAGGCTGCAGGCAGCACAGGGGACACCCAAATGCCACGTGTCTCGGGTGTTGTCTCCACCCAGATGTCCCCAAGAAGCCATCTCTGCAGAAGTAGGTGAGACTTTGATCTTTGGTGGACATTTCATAAATGTCCAGACCCCTGTGGCTCTGACTCCACCCATAGCTCTGACCCCAGAGGCCACCAATCCCTTCTGGTCCCCTGCTTGATTGCTAGGTCTCACAGGAACATGGATTCATCCCTTCTCCTGAAGCTGCCAGTATTATGTACAGTACTGGAACCAGACCCCTTTACAAAATTAAATATGCTCAGGGCTTTCTCCCTCAACTTCCTCGTCTTAGCTGATTAAACATTCATTTCCAAGACAAAAAGAGTCAATTTAGTATGAAAGCTATATTTTGCCGGTTTAATTTAAAGCGCCGCACCTCCATCTGACCTCTATTTTCATAACTCAATAATTTTATCCTATGTTGATTGTTTCATTTTGAGCGAGATATTGTATTTATAAATCAGTCTCTAAAGTGCCCAGAGAAAGTCGGAGGGTGGAATTTATTAAGCTTCTCTCGGAGTCTGAGATCACTCCTTCCGGAATTGTCTGGGAAGCAGAGTTCAGGGTTGCTGTGTGCAGAGGGGAAGGGGGTCTACCAGGAAGGGGCGGGACTCGATGTTCTACCATGAGGGGAAATCCAGCCCCAGGGAACCAGAGCTTGGGGGTGGGGGTGGGGATGTGTGGCAGGGAGCAGAATCACACTGGAGTCTGGTGGTCAGGAATCTGGGCCTTTGCCAGGCTGCACCCTTGTGGCACTGGAATGGCATGGTCCCATCTCAGTCTTCAGTACAGGGACAGGACACCAGTCACTCAGACATTCTCCTCTCATCTTTGAGGCCTCTGTGTTCTTGTCCTTGGTCGTGTGGAGGCTGGAGGTTAATGTTTGGTGTCCTTAATCTCTGTGTCAGGGATACAAATTCAGGTCTTCATGCTTACGAAGCACACCTTTTTTTGCTCACGAAGCCATTTTTCCAGCCCCTGCTTCCAGTCTTGTTGGATTTCTTGGGACTTAAGGCAAGCCAATCCTCCCTCAGCCTCAGTTTCCCCACCACTGGACTGGGCTTAGGATCCCAGCTTTAGTGAAATGGCATAACTGCTTTGCCCGCTTCACTGTACTAGACAAGCACATGGGTAGGAGGTGATAGAATTCCCAGTGCCTTTACTACATATGCCAAGTCGTTGGGAGCCTATTAAAACTAAGATCAAGTCCCGGGTGCTGAGTTTTAGATCCTTTGTGCTCTAGTCTCAATCCCAAAGTGTTTGAAGAGCTTGGTTGTTCTCCAGGACACTGGGGCTATGGGCCAGGCCTGGGGACTCCCAATTCAGGTGAAGGGCCGTTGCAGGCCAGTATCATGCAGTAATCGTTAGAGGCGGGACGGAAACCTACTTGCACTTGACCCGCTTGCTTTACATTCTCTCATGAGAGAACTTATACACAGCCTTGGGTTGGGCCTACCTGGTAATGGTGAGTCCCAACTGCGGGTCCTTAATAGACCTTCTAACACTCCTCTGCCCCTGCAGCTGCGTGCTGTTCCTTGCCAGGGTTTCTTCCTGCTCAGTGCTCCTCTGACGCTGCCCCCAGGCTCAGTCTACCTTCTTGGATGGGTTGACACACAGGAAATCTCCCTCAGAGTCTGAGACACAAAGACCAAAGATCTCCAACTCAAACTTTTTTCTTTTTCTTTTTTTTTAATATGAAAAAGAAATAATTTTAATAAATATATCCACACAGATAAAATGAATATAAAATAATATTATGCATCTGAATCATTCTTTGGAATAGGTAACATAAGGATATATATTTAAATTTTAATGTCTAGGTTTAAGGACATGATGTATATAAACATACAATTCTGGTAGCAATGGTTCCTCATTGTACCCTATCCCCGTTCTAGTACCCAACAAAATCTCTATCCATTAAGGATCTAAATTATTTTAAAAGAATACTCCTAGACCAGCAGACTTCATTCCTAATGGACAATGTTCTCACTCATACAAGAATATCACATCTGGGCTTTTCAATATCAAACTTTTTTCTTAATGACATGGCAGTAGACACTCCCCCCAAGGCCAACCAATTGTTTTTGTTATTTTTTTTAAAAAAATATTTATTTGTTTTTATTTTATGCACATTGATGTTTTGCCTGCAGGAGTAGCTGGGTGACATGTGTAACTCCTGGAGCTGGAGTTACAGACAGTTATGAGCTGCCATGTGGGTGCTGGGAATTTGAACCTTGGTCCTCTAGAAGAACATCCAGGGGATCCTGGATGTTAAAAGAAAGCAGGCTAGTGAGCTATAAGGAGCAATCCAGTAAACAGCACCCCCACCCCCCACCTCCACCCACCACCCCCATGGCCTCTGCTTCAGTTCCTACCTCCAAGTTCCTGTCCCTGACTCTAATGAATAATGAACTATAAACTGTTAAACAAACCCTTTCTTTCCTCACCAAGTTGCTTTTGGTCAAAGTGTTTTAATCCAACAATATAAACATAACTATGACAGATATCTATATATCCATCCATCTATCAGTCTGTTTTGTTGAGAGAGAGAGAGAGAGAGAGAGAGAGAGAGAGAGAGAGAGTCTGTCTGTCTGTCTGCCCCTCAGAGGACAACTTGAGGGAATCAATCCCCTCCCCTTTCTCCATGTGGGACCTGGGAATCAAATTCAAGTCATATAGTTTGGCAGCCTACTGCTACTGTACCCATTGGACTACCCTGCCCCCCTGAGCCCCGCAGTTGCTTTTTGTCAGGACAGTTTTATCACATGGCCACAGAAATGAGAGGAGGACACTTCCTGTTCTCCTTCTCTCCCTCCTCCCCGTTGTCACTGATTTTCTTGATTTTTAACACCTTCCAAAGGTCACAGGCATGGTTTTGTGCTCAGGCTGAGCTCCGTTCCAAGGCCAGCTCTTACACTTATTTCCATTGGTTTAAGACCCAGAGCAGGGGGTTCAGAGTCCTGTGCCTTGATTTTTCCATCTGTACTATGGAGCTCAGGGTACTTGCCCTATGGGAACGTGGAAAGTCTGTGGTTGGAGCAATCTAAGTGGCACACAGTAGGTCCAATCAGTGTAAGCTACAGTGCTTAGAAAAGCATTCTATTCATGGACTAGGTGTGAGTAGATACCTCTTCATCTCTAGGTTCAGCCAGCCTGGCCTGCTGGGTGTGGGCTTGGCTGTGGCAAGTGTCTGGGCCGTTCACCAAGGCAAGTCTGCAAGATAGGAGTTGGAAGGCCAAGTGGGAGGCCCTTGAAGACTGAAGATGGGGTGAGGGCAGTCAGGGCTTGGTGGGATCAAGCACGTCCATTGTGGCAGGGTGTCATGATGTCATTCAGGCCTTGGCATTTAAAACCAACACCAGTGACAGTTCTGTTTCCTGCCAAAAGAATGAGGGCCCAAGAAACAACTTGTCTTAGCTCCGTGACCAGGGGAGGCATTGGTCACAGTCAACACAGGGGGAGCCACGTTTTTGCCTCCTGTCAGACAGGAGTGAGAGGAAGACCAATTTCCAAAATGGGCCCTGGCTGGACAGAAACAGGCCACTCAGAGGCCCCATGTTTTCTTGTTACGCACTGGAGTCTGGGTGTGATGCCCCTCCCCCACCTTTTTTTTTTTCAGAAGCCATAAGCCAAAGAAATGTGTCTTTTTACATTTTATAAAACTCAGGGAAAAAATGGCTTTAAACAGCTTTTACTCCCCTGCTATAATTATTTATTTTCAAACACTCCTGCAGGGGACTGCTCCGTCTTCTTATCCCAGACTCCTTTTGCTCATAAATGAACCATCACTTCAATAAATCATTATGAAAACAGAGACTAACACCGGCTCTGAGAGGTTGAAAGATTTATGTAACACATTTATGTCTCCCATTTTCTCATTCTGGTACTCCGCAGCAAAAGCTAAGCTAATAAAAGCTGCTATTAATATTTCTTGTTGCCTAGCAACCCGAGAGCGGGAGTAATAGCTTGGGCTAGAAAAATAGATGACCGATAAGGAAAAATTCAATTCTTTTATTATCTCAGGGGAAATGCCCTTTTACTGGAACATTATGATGTACGAGTGTGAAGTTGAACACAAAAGATTTGTGTGTGAGTGTGCATGAGTGTGTGTTTCTATTTTTAATGAACATCATTTTACCTCCCCTAACTCTTTCTGAGTACTTTTGTTTTCCTTTGCACCCCCACCATCCCATCCCTCATGCTTAATTTAGCTACTAGTGTAGTTAAGGATCTGTCAGTGTTTCTTTTTTTAGCTTAAAAATGGTTTCTGCAAAGGTTTACAACTTGGTCATAAAAATTCACTCCCCGTTAGGACTCAGGGCAGCGATAAGCCAGCGTGCAGCTCGCTTCTCCACAAATGGATCACATTGGTTGAGAGATAAGATTCATGGATTTCTTTTTTTTTTTTCCAAGAAGGAAGGTCAGAATGGAATGAAGTATGTTTCTTTCTTTCTTTCTTTTTCCCCCTGTGTTGAAGTTTTCTTTGGAATCCAGGGATGTTGTCTGTTCCGAGAGTGGCTTGCCACAAAGTTTGGGAGTGTGCTCAATGAGGACAAGATTGGGACACAGTCTTTTACTGAGCACCACCCGCTGTATAAAGTTTGGGCTCATTGCCTCTCCCCATTTGTCCGATGTAGAACGGGAGGCTTAGAGAGGTTAGGGGCTGATTAAAGTAGCAATGTGTGCGGTGAGGTCCTCACGCGTGTAGGCCTTCTCATCCGTGAGCCAGGCAAGATAGTTCTCCACAGAGGCTGTCCTGTGTACTGCCTGATGAGGGCTGTCCTGTGTATTGCCTGATGAGGGCTGTCCTGTGTACTGCCTGATGAGGGCTGTCCTGTGTGCTACCTGATCAGGGTTGTTCTGTGTATTGCCTGATCAGGGCTGTCCTGTGTACTGCCTGATGAGGGCTGTCCTGTGTACTGCCTGATGAGGGCTGTCCTGTGTACTGCCTGATGAGGGCTGTCCTGTGTGCTGCCTGATCAGGGTTGTTCTGTGTATTGCCTGATCAGGGCTGTCCTGTGTGCTGCCTGATCAGGGCTGTCCTGTGTACTGCCTGATGGCTGTGCTCTCTATTCCCACCATTCAGTACCTCTCACCCCAAAGCAAAAGCAAACTAGTCTCTCCAGGACCAGGGACATAGCTCAGCCAGAAAAACTGTAAAGTAGTTGCCTTACAAGAACATGAGTTTGATCCTGAGAACCCACATTTTAAGGAGCCAGGTGTAGCTGCACGCAGCTGTAATTCCAGTTCCCCGGACAGGAGAGACAGCCCTGGGGCTCTCTGACCAGCCAGCCAGTCTGCCTAGTGAGCTTCAGGTTATTGGGAGACCGTGACTCAAAAATCAGGGGTGGGAGGCATCTGAAGACTTCGGATTGCCTTTGATCTCCATTCACACATGCATGTGAAAGACCCCCAGAACTGGGGAGATCCTTACTCAAGTCTCGGGATGACGAGACCACCCAATGACTCATGAGAGACCGAACTTGCTGCAATCACATGATGTTTATTGGGGATACCGGTACCGGGGTCGATCTCGTGACCTTGTCAGCCAGAGGAGTTCGACCCCGAACACAAGAAGTGAGGGGTATTTAAGAGAAAATCCACAAGCTGGGGGTGGGGAGAGGGTTACCAAGGAAACAGGATATAAAAACAGTGGAAAATTTCAGATGGACCCAACCCAAGGTATTCAGTTAGGGAGGGGAACATATTCATTCTAGGAATGTAATCTTCATCTACTGGTCGACAGGGTGGAGAGTCTCATAAACCAGTAGACCTTCATTCTTAGTTCCGCCCTCATTGTGGATCATTCAGGAGGGGCAGGTATCAGGAACCAGAGCCCTGAGGCTCTGAGTTAGCCAGGTTCTTGGAACTAGCCAGTCTATATTCCTGGCTGGCTACAGTGGCCCTCCATGTCCTTTTAGGTAAAGGTTATACACCATACATTTCTATTAAATGCCCTCATTTTAAATTCTAAGATTCTCCAGTCTTTCACATGCATATTTGTTTACACATGTGTGTGCACACGCACACACACTAAATAAATAGAATGGAAATTTAAAAAGCATTGTATCAAAATATTATTTTCCTGATGTCTGTGCTTTCGGGTGTTGCCGTCTAGTGTATGAATCTCTTGCCTTTCCCAATCACAGACCACAGGGAAACCTTTTGAGAAGAGGGAATCATGCATAACGGTCCCCAGTTAGAAATGATCTTTGCCATGCAAGGGACACTTAGCAATGTGTAGAAAGTGTGTGAGTGGGTATGTGTGTGCGTGCGTGTGCGCGCATGAATGTGTGTGTGTGTGTGTGTGTGTGTGTGTGTGTGTGTGCGTGCGCACGTGCCATGGCATGCAGGTGGTAGTTAGGACATAACTTGCAGGAGCTGGCTCTCACTGTCTGCCACCTAGTTCCCAGATATCAAACTTATGGTGTGCTGGGCGGTGGTAGCACATGCCTTTAATCCCAGCACTTGGAAGGCAGAGACAGGCGGATTTCTGAGTTTGAGGCCAGCCTGGTCTACAGAGTGAGTGCCAGGACAGCCAGGGCTACACAGAGAAACCCTGTCTCGAAAAAAACAAAAACAAAAACAAAACAAAACAAAACAAAACAAACCTTATGCTGTTAGACATGAAAGTAGGGTATCATTTTTTCCACTCCAAAAATTATAAAGATCAAAGTCAACACAACAGCATAGTCAGTGTACCAGGCACCCTCATTAAGGCGGGAGCAGGCTGAACACATGGAAGGATCCACTGTCTGTTTCTAGGCTACATGGGACGGCTTGAGCTAAGCCTGTGTTGTACCTTCGCCAGCACAGGCGTCTGGTAGGGGTCAGCTAGCCGTTGGTGTCTGGCTAGCACTGGGTGAGTGGAAAGGGAGCATCAATTGCCCGGTGTCACCTAGCTGGACAAAGTAGAGAGCCGGAACCTGAAGCCAGGCTTTTTAGATGTGTTGAGCTGACTCTTCATTGCTTACAGGGTTGTTCTCAAGCCATGAGAGATGTAAAGGCACTCTGGGGTGTTCCCAGTCTGGGGATGGGACACACGCAGCATCCCTGACTTCAGCTGGCATCCACTTGACCCTCCCTGTGGATGGCTCACTTCAGCCTCACAACCTCCATAAACAGGCAAGAGCTAGTGAGGACCAGTGACCTAACCGCCCTCAAGAACACACCCACCACAGCTGGCCTGCGGGGCACAGCTCATGAGCGCATGGTCCCATGTTTCTTGTCCTGTGGGACACACAGAGCACACTTTGGCCATGTAGCTTCTGAGGAAGTTTCTCCACATGCTCAGCTAGTTCGTTTACCACCTACTATGTTCTTGGCCCTCTTATCCTTTCATAGTTGATATTTTCTTTAATCTTCTGCTCTGGTGAGGAAGTGCTGCCGTATACATACATATATACATAAATACATATATACACATATACAGTATACATGCATACATACATACATACATATACATATATAATGAGATGACAAAGCATAAAGAGAGAAAAGACTTGGCTAGACAGCTATCAAAATGGGATGTCAAGGTTTGAATGCAAGAAGACTGACCCCCAGCCTGGGTTCTAGGCAACCTCTTGGTGAGTGAATGGAGACTGAGTGAGTCAAGACTGAGACCCGCTTTACGCGCTTAGGTCTTAGAGAAGCCTTTCAGGCTCCTGTAGTTACAGGAGATGTGAGATACTCAGAACTAGACACACACACACACACACACACACACACACCCGTGCTCCAAGACAAACAGTGTGTTAGAGGTGCAGATGAGAGTCTGGAGGACACCTGCTGAGACTTCCAGGGCTTCGTGTCCTTGAATGAGGAAGACGGTGGGTAGCGGTAGGGCTGGAGAGATGTCCTTGAATGAGGGTGGGGACGGGGGTGGAGGGGTGGGGTGGGGTAGCGGTAGGGCTGGAGAGATGGCTCTATTGTTTAGAACACCAGACCTGTTCCAAAAACCTTCAAGTTTGATTCCTAGCACCCACATCAGGGGTTCACAACTGCATATAGCTCCATCTTAGGAGGAGGAGCATCCAGTCTTCTTGATTTCACCATCATCATCCCCACCAGCCCCCACTTCACCATCA
>NW_022196897.1:149257874-149262179 GCF_008632895.1 Mastomys coucha
TCACCACCCCCACCAGCCCCCACTTCACCATCACTCCCCTAGCCCCCAACGGCATACACTCTCTCACACACATAACTAATAAAATAAGAATATTAAAATTAAAAAAAAAATCAAGTGTGGTGACACACACCTTAAACCCCATCACTTAGAAAGCAGAAGCAGGTGGATCTCTGTGAGTTCAAAGTCTGTAACAAGTCTCCAAGACAGGCAGAGCTATACAATGAGACTCTGTCTCAAAACAAAACAAAACAAAACAAACAAAAAAACAGTAGCAGCAGCAACAACAACAATGAAGAAAACAAAACAAAAACTAAACTAAACTGAAAATCTGGACCAGGGACACGTGGATTGTGGCAGAAGCACAGACTGTTTATTAAGAGAATATTCCTGATTGTGGAGGAGTTGCCAGAAGCTAGGAAGGGTTAAGAACTCAATGACATTGGACCAAGACAGTCTCCACCTTTTATGGATCTTGTCCATAGTCAGCCTGCCTCCCCCACCTCCTCCTATGTCTGATTGCCTCCTACTCTGTAGGGCATGCTCTGTTCCTCACGGGTAGCCTGGGAAAGAGAGGTTTCTAGATACTTTATCTGCTGCTATCCTTGTTAATCCCAATGCCTCTTTCTCCCCCCCCCCCCCCCCACTCTTCTGCCACAGTGACAGGGAAGGCTTCCTGGATGTGGTGACTTTAGAACTGGGCCTCTGGGACAGAGAAGAAGACAGCAGCAAAAGCTGGAGGAAAAAACCTTGATCCTGTAGGGATCTCTGTTCAGTCCCAATCCCCATCCCTTCTGCCGTGACTGTGATGTTTTACGGTTGCTTAGCTGCCCTCTGGAACCGACCCCTCCGCCCCCTGTCTGGCTGCTAATCGGAGCTGTGACCCCCTGGCCTTGGAGTGTGCAGAGGCCAGGTGTTTAACAGTCTTCCAGGCAAGAAGCCAAGCTCTGCAGCAGAGTGCAAGCTGAGAGAATTCGGGGGAAATCGCAGTGACATTCGTCAGCTGTAGTTCCAATATTACTGTGTATAATGGTTCTCTCCTCCGAGTGCATATTCAGTACCATGTTTGGGAAAATGAGGTTTTAATGTACCATCGGCATAGCTGAGAAGCCATCGATGTCTCCGCACAGTGTCAGGATCGCATAAAACTTGAGATTTATGGGAGCCGTTTCCCACCCTGCTCCGGCTGGATAATAAAAAGTCTGGCTCATGTGCTCTTTCTCTCAGCTGTGGCTTTGACCATTTAGAACTTGGAGGGGTCTTTATAAAAGGCAGCTAGACAGGCAAAACTCATCTAAATATTAAAGCTCCGGGAGGGAGCATGATGCTCCCTAGAAGACTCCAGAGACAAGGTTCCAGGAGACTTCTTGTTGGAGACTAGGGCATACCAGCAGAGGTGCTGTGGCCAGGCTGTGGTGGGGACAGCAAGTGCCATGCCCTTCACTGGAAGCCCAGAGCTTTGCTGTCCCTGTTTTTACTGGATCTTGGGCATGTCTCCCATCAATCCCTTAGCTTTAAGTGAGATGGAACTGATATGTCCAAAACTCCAGCACCTGGGAAGTGGAGGCAGAAGGGTCTGGAGCTGAAAGCCAGCCTGGGCCACATGAGACCCTGTTCGTTTGTTTTTTAAGTTAAGGCCAAGAGGTATGGCCCCATGGATAGAGTGCTAGCCTAACAGGCATCGGGGGCCAGGGTTCAAGCCCTAACCTGAATAAACTGGGTATGGTGGTACATGCCTGCAGCCCTGGCACTCTGGAGATAGAGACAGGAAAATCAGAAGTTCAAGGTCATCCTTGGCTACATAGTAAATTCAAGCCAGCTTGGGCTATGTGAGACCTGTGTCAAAACAGACAAATAAGCAAGATGGAGCTGCTGTTACACCCTCCACAGTGGCAGTGAGAATCCAGTGGGCTGCAGAATGTTCTTGACTCCTGCCTAGCTTTAACGGTCGAGGCTTGTGTGTGTCTCAAGAAAGTTTGTAGAGTGAGTGAGAGTGAGAGTGAGTGAGTGAGTGAGAGTGAGTGAGTGAGTGAGAGTGAGTGAGTGAGTGAGTGAGAGTGAGTGAGTGAGTGAGAGTGAGTGAGTGAGTGAGTGAGTGAGTGAGTGAGTGAGTGAATGAATGGATTTTGGAAACCATCAGTTCTGTCTGCATGCCAGAAACAGGGACCAAGGCCATGAGGTCATGAAACCTGTGCCCACTTCCTGCCCCTGCTGACAGTAAGAGATTGCAGTGGTCACTTCTCCCACTGGTCACACTTATTCTTATGCTGAATGGACATTACCCATGTGACTAAGCAGCTCAAAGGAGTTTGTAAGATGCTGTTGTCCCCAGGGTTGTAGCTCAGAGCCAAGGGTCAGGAAGAGTTCCAAGACTAGAAGGGGAGAATCTAGAGCAGATGCTGGGAGGGAGAAGCGGTCACCCAACTACGTGAGCTCAGTCGGTGGTTAACCTCTCTGGGCCAGTTTCCTCATGGGACTGTGAGATGTTCTGGGCGGTGTCTAGATCAGGACTGAAGGGTTTTGCCTGGTCCCTCAGGAAACTTTGGGGTATGAATTAGACCACAGCACTTCTGGACTCTGTACCCCCATGGGAAGTGTGAGTTGGACTTTAATGACAGGCTGGTAGGAGGTGAGCTCCTATAGATTGCCTTAGGAAAGAGATTCCCCTAGGTGTTAGGAATCTAGAGTTGGTTGCAATTTTGTTATATCCACCAATTGAGACAGAGGAGACTTTATGCCGTCACACTGAGTTGTACCGTTCAGACACACAGTATGAATGTCCATCTACTTAAATGTTTCTGTCTTTCCTTGCCGCTTTGTGTGAGTGCAGATGTGTGCATGTGCACAGGTACCTGGCTGAACGTCTTTTGACTTTGAGTCTTTACATGTCCACTGTGTTTCTGTGATGAGGACTTTTTGGTTCAATCTTCTAGGTTTTTCACCTGTCACTGGGAAATCAGTACGGTGGGAAAGCAAGACCTAGATGCCTGGCCTGGGCTTTCCCTCTCCCCCTAAGGGTGTCATATGAGTGGCAGAGTCTGAGTCTTCAAATGGTCTGTGTTGTGTTGATTTTTGTGTGACTGTCTCGGGTTCCAGCTTCGTAAAGCCTGAGGTTTGGAAGCTCCATGCTAAGCTCTTGTTGTCTGCAGGGAAGTCCAAAGTTGAAGTTCTATCCTTTGCGTTTCCGGAGCAGCAGGTGTGTAAGTTCACTTCAGAGAGACGATGCCAATCACAGGTGAGTCTGGCTTACCACAGGATGTGTGATTTGCCCTTGGCATGAGGCTGATTGGCATATTTTTAGACACACCTCAGTTTTCAGCGTCCTTGTGACATTTGTGAAGATCAATCCAGAGTGTGTTCACTGCACTTTGAGATGATCAAACGGGGTTCCTTCTTTGGAATACAGAGTTAATGGATTTGTAGATTCCCAGTGTTTACATGTCCTACTTTGTCCTGTGTGTATAGATACACATGAACACATGTGCTTTTGAATATGGCCTGGATTTCATTCAGGATCTTTTAACATTTTATAGTAAGATGGGCATGTAGCTAAGGGGAGCAGGGTTGGTGTGTGTGTGTGTGTATGTGTGTGTGTGTGTGTGTGTGTAAAAACCATAGGTTAGCATTGGGCCTTTTGAATTGCTCACCAACTTTTCCATTTATTTTGTGCACATGGAAAGTGTAGCTTGTCTTCTGGTACTTTACAGGTTCTTCTTTCTTCCGCCCTTCTCCACCCCTACCACACATTTAACCCCCAACACTAAAGAGGAGATAAAAAATGGATAGATAGGAAAGGAAAGAGATCCCTTAATAAAGTCAGTGGTCAGAAAGTGGGCAACATTATCATTAGCCCACTTCCTGCTGATTAGGGGCACGGAGTCATTTGGGCAAGTTTGCCCTTTGTAGTCAGGATATCTAATTTCTTCTTTTTGTGTGACTACTTGACAAACTGTAACTGACAACCCACCACCTCTCTCTGGGCCCTAGCATACTCTCTTACAAAGTCCCCAGAATTCCAAATGTCACACAATCGCAGAAACTATCTGCAGGCAGAAAAAAATCACACCCCTGCTAGAGCACGAGGCAAATCACAGTCAGCTGCTGTGGACAGTCTGAAGCAGCCCTATATTCCTGCTCAGCTGCTGTGGACAGTCTGAAGCCCCGTATTCCTGCTCAGCTGCTCTGGACAGTCTGAAGCAGCCCTGTATTCCTGCTCAGCTGCTCTGGACAGTCTGAAGCGGCCCTATATTCCTGCTCAGCTGCTGTGGACAGTCTGAAGCCCTATATTCCTGCTCAGCTGCTGTGGAC
>NW_022196897.1:149262350-149268718 GCF_008632895.1 Mastomys coucha
TCTGAAGCCCCGTATTCCTGCTCAGCTGCTGTGGACAGTCTGAAGCCCTGTATTCCTGCTCAGCTGCTCTGGACAGTCTGAAGCAGCCCAATATTCCTGCTCAGCTGCTGTGGACAGTCTGAAGCCCTATATTCCTGCTCAGCTGCTGTGGACAGTCTGAAGCCCCGTATTCCTGCTCAGCTGCTGTGGACAGTCTGAAGCCCCGTATTCCTGCTCAGCTGCTCTGGACAGTCTGAAGCGGCCCTATATTCCTGCTCAGCTGCTGTGGAAAGTCTGAAGCCCCGTATTCCTGCTCAGCTGCTGTGGACAGTCTGAAGCCCTATATTCCTGCTCAGCTGCTCTGGACAGTCTGAAGCAGCCCCATATTCCTGCTCAGCTGCTGTGGACAGTCTGAAGCAGCCCTATATTCCTGCTCAGCTGCTGTGGACAGTCTGAAGCAGCCCCATATTCCTGCTCAGCTGCAATGGACAGTCTGCAGCAGCCCGTATCCCACATCTGGAGTAAAATCAAAACATGGAATACTTCTGTGTCTTTTACAGAAACCAAAATTCCAAAATTGCCACTACATATGTGTCATAGCACAGGTGTGCGCAAATTGGAGGACAGCTTGCAGGAATATATTCTCTTCTTCTTCCTTGTGGTTTTGGGGACTGAACACAGGTCACCATGCTTAGTGGGAAGTGCCTTCACTCGCTGAGCCTCCTCACTGTCCCTCCACCTTATTTATTTATTTATTTATTCATTCATCCATCCACCCATCCATCCATCCATCCATCCATCCATCCATCCATCCATCCATCTATCTATCTATCTCACTGAACCCAGAGCTCACTGACTCAGCTGGAATGTCTCCTCCTGTCTTGGCCTCCCTCCAATATAGGGAGGTGTGCACCTTAGCTCCTGGCTTTTTCTATGGATGCTGCGGATTGAACTCAGCTCCTCAGGCTTGCAAGTACTTCACTAGCTGAGCCATCTCCACAGACCTAGTTGTTGTTGCTGCTGCTGGTGTTGTTGTTGTTGCTGCTGGTGGTGTTGTTGTTGTTGCTGCTATTTTACGGACAGCTTTCTCATACCTCTGTAGTAGGCTTATACCAACTTCATGAGTCACTGTTGATGACACTGGGATCTTCAGCTACCAGGACTGGTTGTTGGTAGCAGCTCTCATGACTGTTGTACCCCAGCCAGTTTCCTAAGATGGTATGTTTCAGATTTCTTCTCTTCCAGAGATCTCTCCATTACTGGTTCTTCTTCATCTTATTTTATTTTAAGAACTGGCCATCAGAGTTATGTTTGGATTCTATTATTTTTCTTTCCCTTAATTTATTCATTCCCCCCTTTATGTTTATTAATCTCACCCGCCTTCTGTTGCGGTTTAAATTTTTCATTTTCGATCCTCATGTCCCTTTGTTCATTTACTTTTATTGTTTATTGTTTAATAATAAAGGTTATGGCAGTACATATTTTTTCTGAATATGGTGTTGGCTGTCTGCACCCTATAAATTTTGCAATGAAGTGTTCTTACATCTTTTCCTTCTTTCTTCCCTAGACGTAGCTTTGTGGATTTTATTAAAATACCATGTTTTCATTGTTTTAAAAATTAAAGAAGAAAGAAAATCTATTAAAACCATGCCATTAGCCACAAATAATTTATCAACCTAGCCATTTGCTAAGTATCTTTTCAGTCATTTTCAGGCTCTAGACTCACAGAGAACCAACAAAAGGCATATCTTCCTCTATTTTGTGGTCTTTTTTTTTTTTTTTATCAGAGCTGTCCTGTGACTCACCAGTTCTCTCTGGCCTGTTTTATAGACATGCCTCCATGTGTATAATTATGGATTGTGGCTGTCTTAGTCACTGCTCTTCTGCTGTGAAGAGAAACCATGACCATGACAACTCTTGTAAAAGAAAGCATCTAATGGGGGAGGGGGCTTGTTTACAGTTTCAGAGCATTCGTTCTTAGTCCTCATGGCCAGAAGCAGACAGGCATGGCAGTGGAGCAGTAGGTGAGAGTTTTGCATCCATAGACAGGAGAGAGAGAGAGAAAGAGAGAGAGAGAGAGAGACAGAGACAGAGACAGAGACAGAGACACAGAGAGAGACACAGAGAGAGAGTCACAGAGAGACATGGAGAGACACAGAGAGACAAAGAGAGACAGAGAGACAAAGAGACAGAAAGGAGAGACTGGGCCTGGTATGGGCTTTTAAAACCTCAAAACTCACTTCTAGCGACACACCTCCTCCAACAAGGTCACACCTCCTAAAACCTCTCAAACAGCTCCACTCCCTGGTGACTCAGTATTCAAATATATAAACCAATAGAGCAACTAAGCATTAAAATATATGAGCCAATAGGGCCCTTCTTATTCAAACCACCACAGTGCCTTCTTTTTAGTAGGGTGCATAGCATCCCACTGTTTGACATTCCCTCGTGAACTTGACTTAAACAAATCTTTGTACATGTGTGTGTGTGTGTGTGTGTGTGTGTGTGTGTGTGTGTGTATGTGTGTGTAGGCAAGTGTGCACAGAGGTCAGAAAACAACCTCTGGTGTCCAACCTTGCCCTCCATCTTGTTGTTTGCCATCTGCAGACACTAGGCCAGCTGACCTGCAAGCTTCTGGGGACAATCTCTTTTCTACCTTCCATCTTGTCATGTGCAACCTGAGATTACAGACATGGGTCAACACATCTGCTTTACATAAGTTCTGGGGATTCAAATGTGGGTCCTCATGCTTGCACAGTAGGCACTTGACTTGCTGAGCTGTGTTTCCAGTCTGAGACCTTGACTTGTCACCGTATAAGCTCAAGATGGAGCCCATAGGAGTCACGAAAGCAGCTTTTGAGGCTGAAGTCCTGGAAGAAGGGGGGTCTGGCCGAGAGAAGAAGTCCCTTTCAGCAGGAGTCAAGCAGTAGCAGCATTCTGCTGCCCCAGCAATTTCTCACTGGAGCAGTTTGTATTGCAGGAAATATTTGACAATGATACAGATTTTTTAAACAATTATTCTCTCTCTCTCTCTCTCTCTCTCTCTCTCTCTCTCTCTCTCTCTCTCTCTGTGTGTGTGTGTGTGTGTGTGTGTGTGTGTATGTGTGGTGTGTGTTTCTTTGTCTTTGTCTCTGTCTCTTTCTCTCTTTGTGAGAGTACGCATGTGCATGCATGTGTGTGTACACATTCCATAGCACATATGTGGAGGTCAGAGGACAATTTACATCAGTCACTTCTCTCCTTCCACCATGTGGAACCCAGGGATTGAATTAAAAACTGTCAGGCTTGGTGGTAAGCGCCTTTACCCACTGAGCCATCTCACCAGCCCTGTAGACAGTTTGAATCAGCACAGAGCCTTGTACTGGCTATCCAGTGTTCCACCACTAAGCTTGAATCTACATTCTGCCCTTTATTTGAGGCAGAATCCTGCCAAGTCTCCCAGGTTAGTCTTGAAGTTGCAAAACTCCTACATCATCTTCCTGAGCTCCTGGGGTTATATATCTGCACTCCTAGGCCTGATTTAGAGATGTGGCTTGATTATCATAACTGGGGTTGGCAGAGCTGTGGGTGATGCTATCAATCTTCCCCCACACTAAGGACATGTTCTGCCATCGATTTCTATGACCAACTCAACTTGTCATTTCCATCTATGTAAAAATGGGTGGGGAGCTTGGAACTTTAGAACTCCTTGCAATCAATACCTTTTCTCTTCTCCAATTGTGCATCTGTCTCCCTTGGTTTTCATTCAAGTCTCTCCTGCAATCGCCTTTGTTTTAGTTTCTGGTGGCTCCATGTTACTAAGCTCTGCAGTCAGTTCTTACCCTTCCTCCCTTTTGCCCAGTCATCAACCTTTGACACCATTAGCTACTTTCTCATCCTTGCCCAAACACTCACTTCATTAGCTCCCAGGATGTGCTCTCTGGTTTGGCTCTCCTTCTCTCGTCACGGTCTGTGGTGTCCACCGTAAAAGTACAGGAGGCCCCAGGCTCAGACGGAGGCTTCCCCTCTCTTATCTACACTTAAGTACATCATGACCTCAGCTGGGTGTGAGGTTCTGAATGTCCTGTGTGTGCTGATAACTTCTGTGTTTCAGTCCCACATATCTCTCCAAATGTCTAAATCTCCATGGCCAAAGGCCTGGTAGTTCCTCTGCCCCTGCCCACCATCCCCCACCACACAGCTCCCTGCTTATACCAACGTGTGCCTCACGGCAGGCTCTTTGCTCATTTCTCTCCACATGAGATCTTGTCTGGCCACCCTTTCCAAAATCACCTCCCACCCCAACCTCACACTTCTTGTCTTCCTGCCTGATCTTCTCCCGTGGTATTTAGCACTGTTTGAAATACAACATACTTAGAGATGGGTTTTGTGTGGCCTCGATCTTCCTCGTGGGAACACGGGACCCTGAGAGCAGGAAGCAGGTCTTTCTCACTGACTGCCACAGTGCCCAGTACAGGGGCGCAGGCCATAGCAGTTTGTAACAAGTCTGAATGGATGTAGGCTAGAAGGCAGGCACCCATTGTCATTGCCAAGTAACCAGTTAGTAAGGTTGGTGGGGATGACCAGGAAAGCTAAAGTATCTAGGGATGTCTTCCTGATCACTGCACTGTGTGTCATCTGCAGTGTTTGACTCTTACACAACCATGTGAGATTATCCCATTCCACAGGGAAGGCAACTGAGAGTTTGGGAAGCCACCTGGGGAGGCATCCAAGGTGTTTGTGGCTTGGGAGGCCCTACAGCATGTGATGGGAGCAGGATCATGGGGATAAAGGAGAAAGAACTCAGGTTCTGAAGGACCGCAGGTAACCTGTTGCCTGGGTGAGCATCATGTAACCTAGCAACATCCGACCACTGACCACGGATGCTGGGAGCCAGTGATGTGCTTCATCCAGCTTCTGAGCCTTGTTCCATGGGCCAGGTCTCCCCAGATAGCCTTTGCTACTTAATTTGTGGCCAGCAGGAATCACCGCAGAACACCAAGTCCTGCCTGTGCCTGGGATCCACCATGTGTCTTCAGGACACTCTTTACCCTCCACAGCCCTGGACCTCCCTCCACCCTCTTTGGGGGTGAAGCCACTGAGCCCCATCCCTGTAGCCCTGAAAGCCCCAGAGAGGCTTTCAGGACTCCCTCGCTCCTGCCTCCCCGACTCCCGCACTTCAGGCACAGCTTAACCAGGCAGTACACTCCTCTTTCCTCGAGAGTTCATAAAAACACGCAAACATAGGCGAGGATACAAAATATTGAGCGGCAAGGCAGTAAAACACGGTACTGTTTGTTGTGTTGATTGAATATTCATGAGCTGACTGTTTAAATTACAGTTCACAACTGTTGCCGGGGCCTGATGAATAATTTAAACAAGGGTGGCCAAAGAGATTTCAACACTGCATTAGCAGGCTGCTCGGGATCAGCCACAGAGAATTTATAATTAGCTCAGAATAGCCGGTAATAAATTCTTTGGAAAGATGGTTTTAATTAGCGCGTGTGCTAATTTAGAATGTAGAATGTTTGGTGGAGGGGATAGATTACTCTGGCCTTTCCCTGGGCTTCCCTGTCATGTTAAGATCTCACCTCTGCCAGGGAGCACTGAGTAGGGCAGAGACCAACCTGAGCCCAACACCAAGCTCTGAAGACCCACTCCTTGATTCTCTCCTGCATTCTAGCTCAGACATCTCTGTCAGGGACCAGCAGGTGCAGCTGCCTTCAAACTGGCCTTCTGCCTCAGTATCCCTGCCCCCAATCATACTCATGGAGTAGGCAGTGAAACCTCCCTAAGTACAGATCTGGTCCCCTTCATTGAGGGAACCCAGAGTCATGAAGTCAGAGGATACTGCTGGCTGATGTGGGACAATAGCTAGCTACATGGGGTGAGTGGGGTGTCACTGGCGGAGGGAGCCACATAGGTAACAGTAAGGAGGCACATGCTCACTGAGGGACTACTGGGGAGAAGCAACTCAAGGATGGAATCTAGCTGTGATGTCCCCATAGCTGAGCATGCATCCACTCAAATGGCAGTGTGGTGACACTGTGACAAGGTCCTTGAAAGTTATGACAGTGTGCGTGAGGGGGATCATGGGATCCCAGGTTTAGGTAGTAGAGTCAGGGCCTCCCAGAGTCAAGAACATTTGAGCAGAGCCTTAAATCCTGAGGAAGATGCTGGAGAGACGGCTCAGCAGTTAAGAGGACTGGATGCTCTTCCAGAGGTCCTGAGTTCAATCCCTAGGATCCACATGGTGGCTCACAACCATCTATACCCTAGTCTTTGGAGATCCAACGCCCTATTCTGCGCCCTATTCTGGCCTCTGTGAGCATTGCACGCATGCGGTACACAGACATACATGCAGACAAAACTTACCCATTTGTGTAAAATAATAAAATAACTTTAATAGA
>NW_022196897.1:149268728-149278807 GCF_008632895.1 Mastomys coucha
GACAGGGTTTCTCTGGGTAGCATTGGCTGACCTGTAACTTGCTCTATAGACCAGGCTGGCCTTGAACTCAGAGATCCTCCTGCCTGTGCCTCCTGAGTGCTGGGATTAAAGGTATACAAGCTCTCAAGTTTAGAGACATGTAGAATTCTAGTGTAGACAGGTCATTTTTGGTTGTCAGCACCCACTACCACCACTTGTGGCAAAGGATAGCTGGTTGTTCTTTCTCAGATCATCCCTGTCCATCAAATCTGCCCCTAGGACCTCTTGATCCCACCTCTCATTTATTAAGCTGAGCACAGGAGTTCCTATGCTGTGTTCTGAGTTCCTGTTCTTAGCTTGCATACCTCCCAGGATTCCCTGTTCGTCAGTGATCAACCTCCTTTGACTCCTCCAACTTTATTCCCACTGTGACCCCAGAGAGCAAGGGAGAGCTCACAGTGCCTGTGCCTTTTGAAATGTCTCTGAACATCAATCAACACACACACACACACACACACACACACACACACACACACGTCACTCACTCATGCATCTATTGTGATCACAGAAGTCCTGACATGGTTAGTCACTGACCATTCAACAGTTCCCTCCCATTTTTCAAAGACACAGAAAGATAAGTCACAAAGATCAGTCAAAGCAAGACAGGCGGCTGTGCTGGCTTCCTGTGGTGCAAAGAGAAGACCCATACCTTGCGGACAATGTTGTAACCACAGGTGAGGAGACACGGTCAGACCAGTCAACCCACACCAGCCCCTTCTGCTCTGAGTAGTGAGAGGAGCTGATGTAAGGCTCAGGTTCACCAGGTGTGAGCTTAGTCCTGCCTTCTGTAGACTACATACAGGGAACAGCAGACCTCTTATGCCTGAGGGAGGTGCCCTTACCCTCTCCCTAAGCCACAGCAGCATTGGGGCTGGGTCCTTAAAAGGGCTACCCAAGAGTGTAGATGAAACCACAGCTCAGAGAGTCAAGGTCACAGGGCCATCTCCTCACTTCCCTTTAGTAGCTTAACTGAAGGTCGGTCAGCCTTTGACACTTTCCAGAAGCCCCAGAGCAGCCTCCTGGTCAGTGCTGGCATTGGTCACATCCTTATTCCCATTTGCTTTGGCTTCTGCTTTCCTGTGGCAGTAAAGCTGCCCTGGTTAGAGACCCTGGTAGACTCTGGTTTGTCAAATCCATTGCTACGTGCCATCTTTCTCGGGCCTGACTGGGAAAGTCAATTTCTCGGGCCTCCTGAAGGGAGGCTGGCCCCTCCCTTCTTCCAGAAACTTCCTTTTCTGCTCCTCTGTGTGACATAACTTCTGGTGTCCTTTGTGCCACCCACTCATGCCTCCTTGGTGTGTATCTCTCTGTATCTTTCCCGGCTGGCTCTTAGACCCACCCCTTCTAGCTGAGTCTGGGAAGGTCAGCTCACCTCACCCCATCACCTGCTCTTAACAGCCAAACTGGTCTACCGGGACACTTCCAGTTCCTCAGGACTCAGGCGTGACATTCAGGGCTCACTAGTCCTGCCCTGCCTGGTCCTCTAGCTCTTCCTTACCCCAACCCTGCTCCTCCCTCCCACTGTTCAGAGTGCAGGACCCTGCTGATCTAGTGTGGCTTGGACACTCTACCTTACAACCTTTCCGTGTGTGAGCAGGGTGTGGAGTTAACTCCATGAGGCATCGTGCTTGTCACTCTAACTCCCCGATGGCTCCACACGGTACCTGGTACAGATCGAATGATACTTACAGACACGACGGCTATCCTATATGCAGCAACAGGGGTGGGACAAGCACTCGGGGTGACAGATATGAGAGAAAACCAGGACCGTCCTATACACAAAACACGCTTGGCTCTCACTGACCTTCACACCCTGCTAGGTGCTGGCTGGGAGTCAGGGATCAAAGCAAAGGTCTTAACCAGGTGTAGCTTACAAGAGAGCAACAACAACAACAACAACAAAACCTAATAAATATCCCACACACTGTTAGCAGGTGGTTTAGAGAGAAGACAGCAGCAGTCTAAGGGGCTAGGAGTTTCTGTCCGCTCTTCAGTGTGCAGCACAATGTTGCTTGGCCAGGAAAAACCTCCTGGAGAGCTTGAGGCTTGAAGCAGGCCTCCCAGTTGGAGGAAAGAACAGGGCAGACTGAGGCTCATTAACAGGCTGGCCACACCCAGCGTGAGTGACTTCGGAAGTGGTCATTCTGTATTCTGAGCTTTCCTGTTCTTTAGCGTGTAGTCCAGTTATAACAACCAAAAATGTCAACAAATTCCCCCAGGACACAAAAATGCACTCAATTCTACACGGGTCCAGAAGCAAGAGCCGACTTGAATATTCAAGGAACAGTAATGAAGGGGGTGGGGTGAAACGGGTGGGGGGCGAGTGGGAGGAGAGCAGTAAGGAGGGAGAGCAGAGAGGTACCAGGCTTTGGGGTTTTAAGGCTGTGGTGGGGATTGTAGCTTAGAGAGAACTTTGGATCTCAGTTGGGATCAAGTAGAGAGCTAGTGCGGGCTCTGTAAGGAGGCCAGCAACTTAGAGACGGCAGTCAAGGGCCAGGCAGGCCCCCATTCCAACCTCAACAGAAACCTCCCGTTCCTGGTGGAGCCTGCCAAGCAGCTCAGCTGCCTGTTTGCAAACCTTTCTTCAAAGACAAAAAACAGCCCTGAAGGGGACAAATGGTTTTCAATTCACAACCTCCCTGCTGGGCCTTCATATTCATAACAAGATGATCAGTCTAACTGGGAATGGGCTGTTGCTTTAAAGGATAAATTAGTGAGACTCTTAACTCAATAATTAAAACTATGATGGCGCTTGGCCTGCAGGGATAATGTACTATTATTATAGTCGTTTGTTTCAATTAAATGCTTGCTGGTTTTACAATAGCAGCTGGGCACCTGTGCACTGGAGTAATAACTCTGAACAAGACATCTACATTTCAGGAGGAATTTGTCAGCCTGCAAAGGATCTCCTGCCAAGCATGAAAGTTTATTAGAAATACTTGCCAACGAGGCTTGCCAGCGAGGGGCAGGCACTGGGGGAGGCTCGCTATTGGCTCTCTCTTTTTCTGGTGCAAGGGCTGTGTGTGTATGTGTGTGTGTGTGTGTGTGCGCGTGCGTGCGTGCATGCATGCGTGTGCATGTGTGTGTGTGTGTGTTTAAAAGGGGGCTAGTTTTCAAACATTTGGCTCCGTAAGCCTATAGATATTTTAGAGAGCAGAATGCACGTGGGAAAACTGATGATTGTGACATCCCATAGTAGTGATTCCAAGGATGACAGGCTAAAAGGCTGACCCACCCTCAACATCAAAGCATGCTGGGTATCCCTGGGTATGTCACTTACACAACACAGGCGTCCTCATAGATGTGGTTAAGCAGAGGAGACCTTGGCTGGCAGGGGGGGCTACAGGCAGTCAGACCCTCCTGGAAACAGACTCATCAAGGAGACATGACCTTTAAACCCCACTTGGCTTTCCACAAGCACCCATGAGAAGAGATGTAGCCACGGGATGGGGCAGCCATCAGCAAAGGCAGTTCCTAGAGATGAGTAGGAGCAAGTTGTTAGAAGCCAACATGCCTGGTGACAGGGAAACAGAACATTAAGGTTCCAAAGTAGTCTTGGCCATGGGCCAAAGCTACCCACATTCTATTTCCAAACAAGGCTGTAACTTGAGGTCAGAGCTGGACCCCAGCAATGGCCAGGGCCAGGCTCAGCTCAGGGAGAGTTCGCAGCAGGTGCTTGCTCTGATGAGGAGCAGGAGGATAGACTGAGAGTATAGACTGAGGGTTACAGCTGAGGACACAGGCCTGGGAGTTCCCCAGACCTTGGTGTGAATCTTAGCACCAAGGGATCATGAACGGTGACTGTCTGTTTGATGCCTGCTTTGCCACATCTGTAAAGTACAAGATACAGCAGACTCTCCTTCCTGGACAGGGTGAGAATTCAGTGTGAGGAGCAGGTTGCTGCCTAGTGAGTGGGGACTGCCAAGTGAAGGGTACTAAGAGGTACCACTATTATTTTTATCAGTGGTGTTCAATTAATAAGGAGGGGGACACTATATAGCCACGAGCTAAAGCCCCCGGGTCTTCCTATTGGTACGCAGCTCCAGCCAGTCATTTGCTTTTCTGCTATAGCAGCTCAGTTAGGCAGTTACAGCAGATCCCATTTGGTCCTCGAAGTCCAAAATATTTAATATCTGACCATTCACAGGAACTTGCCAGCTCCTGGTAAAAACCAATGTGATACGTATTTGTGAAGTGCCAGCCCTGGCCCGGGCCTCATACTATCATGTACATCATGAGAGAAGTCTCCCTCCTGGCTACTCTCCCCAGCTCCCAGAGCCTCATTCAAACTCACAACATGAGC
Organism: Mastomys coucha; assembly: GCF_008632895.1. Lineage (NCBI taxonomy): Eukaryota > Metazoa > Chordata > Mammalia > Rodentia > Muridae > Mastomys > Mastomys coucha. The sequence continues at coordinate 149,273,071 of NW_022196897.1, forward strand.
AAGTTCGTGGGAGAGGAAGAGGGAAATTTCTAGATGGGATACTTGTATGATTCGCTCTGTAGAACACTACCTCGTTTGGATCCACACAACTACTTGCCCTGGAGGGCAGGCTCAGTGTCACCCCGTTTCCCTGTCAGAGCTGCTGGGGCTTATGTGGGCACAGTCAGAGGAGGCCAGGCAACAAACAGGTGGAGTTCTTTCCCAGTGGTGGGATTCTGAGACAGTCACCTGAGCACAGGCTCTACCACCCCGAGTTTCAGTGACTTCAGAGTAAGTTGGGAGGGAAATGTGAGTCCATTAGAGAGTTATTCACAAGTTCCCAACATAGCCCTCTGTGCATAGTGCCTGCACATAGATGGTGCACATATGCCCACACATGCACAATGGGACCACCAAGTGAGTGCTCGCTAATGTAATGCCAAGCATGGCATAGTGCCGATTGTGACCGCTCTCTGTAGACAAAGGTGCTAATGTCTGTTGCTACCAGAGGCTGTCAAGGGATTATAAAATAAAATACTGGTCAGTGACTTCTAGCCCCCATTTTGGGGGCTAGTGGCTCAGAATTTAAGGAACTTTAGAACCCACTTGCACCCAGGAAAAGGCTTACGTGACAGAATTTAACAGAGAGAAGCGTGTGAAAGACTCCTGGCACTCTCACTGTGTGGAGATCTTCAGCGGGGAGAGGGCCTGGCTGGCACAACCTTGCTGAGGGGAAACTAGCCATGGCATGAGGTCCCCTTCTGCTCCCACATACAGACATATGGCCAGCACCTGCACCCTCTCCTGCAGAGCCAGGCAAAGGAGCAGGAGGGAGGTGGTAGCTTCGCAAACATAATTAGACTTAATAGATTCTCAGGGTTGTAGAGTGCCCGGGAGCTTTTCACACATTGCCCAGCTGCAGTCTCCACGGAGTGTGCTAGGTGCCGAGACTTCCTCCACTAGGGACAGTGAGAAATCACACTTCTTCTCAGCTTCTGCCAATCCACAGAACCGAATCCCATCCTGCCTCAGCTCAGAGGAGACCATGGGAGTGAGCTGTCTTCTTTTTCCCACATAAGCTACAGACGATCCATTCTGTTTAATTCTCTAGACGTACCCCTCACGCACACATATACATGCATGCACGTGGGTATAGACATGCATGCACATGCATGTACAGCAAGCTGTTACTGGTAATAATTATCAGATTATCAGACAATTTAGATCTCCCTGGGAGAGCATGAGGCATATGAAAACTCATTTGCATCTTCGTTTTGAGGCAGGGTCTCACTATGTAGCCCTAGCTGGCTTGGAACTCTCTAGACGACCAGCCTGGCTTCTGACTCTGAGATCAGCCTTCTTCTGCTTCCCAGGGTCTAAGGTTAAAGGTGTGTGACACTGTGCCCAGTGCAACGAACAATTTTAAAGTGAGAGGACAGGGTAGAAGGACCCGGCGTATACATCTTAGAAGGGTGACTTGTGAGAAGGAGAAATGCGTGAGAGATTTGGAACTCACCGTGGAAGAATGGCGAAGAGCGCTTGGTGTGTCCAGGGTCAGGCAAGGGATATTTGGGAAGGAGGAGATGGAGGCTTTTCCCATGTCTGTGGCTTGTGCAGCGACAGAAACGATGATGCCAGGCGCTGTTTTGGTAAAATTAGGACAAGATCTAGGGAGAAATAAGGCTTCCCTTCCTACGGACCCAGTCTTATGTATTTCTGGGAAGGGGGTGCCAATCATGTGGCTGGATATAGAATCTGGAGCTAGCCTGGTGATTGGGGTCCAGTCTTTGGCATCATCTTTTTGATATATAACATCTTTCATGATATATAACATGACCAATTAAGCCACGGAGATGCCAGCCACTTCTGCATCCCAGACTCCCCAGAACCCATCCCACTTGACTTGAGTATCCTGCTTTGACAAGCCTCTGTGATCACCCTTCTGCATCAGCCCAGCTTTTGTCAGGATAAATGCTTCCAGAGCCAATTCAGCTCCCTCTCCCTTTCTCAGAAGTCACCTCCACGCTGTCACCTTTATACTCCCACGCTTAGCATGTCAGGGCAGTGCTACACGTCTTACACATGGATTTAAAGGTATGGGGCTGCCCCTGTCCGTTGGAACCCTCTCCCGCTCCTGGCTTACTCTCGTTCATTCACCCAGGCTGGGAAGTGAGGCTCTTGTCATTCACTCTGACTCTGAGAAGAATTCCTTTAGCTGAATAAGCCATTCCCACTTTCCTCAACTTGGTAAGCCTTTAAAATAGTTCCAATTGTTCTGGAGTTTAAAATTCTTTATTGTAAAATTTTCTAAAGGTAATACAGGGATGCTCATACAAGTATAACATGCAAACATATTAAAACCACATTTAACTGGTTATTAATAAGGAAGCCAGTAAAATATTGCACTGAGTTCAGGTTAGAATCTGAAAAATAGACACACTTAAGCAATCAGGGAATGCTGAAATAAATTAATTAAAAGCTAGAAAACTGGTTGATATCATAGAGCAATTGAATTTAATGGTTAGAATTACCTTTTCTACAGTGTAGGATTAATTATATCTATATACCAGAAATTTTTATTTGTGTTTTAATGGATAAGAATCAGTTGTTTTCCACCTGACATTCATCCACTGTTGATATTACAGTTTGGATCTTAAAAGATATTTCAAAGCAAAAATAAAAAAATCTTTCAAAGTCCCATTAACAGAAAAATGGATTGTAAAATATGTTCATACAATGGAATATTATTCAACCTTAAAAAGGAAAAGAGATTCTGACTCACCCTACAATGTGTATTGTGTATATTGATGTCACTGAGCTCAGTGTAATAAGACAGTCACAAAGGGAGACTTGTATGGTATGATTCCCTTTAGCTGAAGTACTTAGGGTAAAATCAATAGGAAATGGGGAAATGGTTCTGTTGGTAAGTTGCTGCAGCACAAGCTTGAGGATCTGAGTTCAAATCCTCAGTCACAAGTGGATGTGTCTGTGAGTAACAGAGACAGGCTAATCACCAAGGTTTGCTGTCAGTGCACCGAGCTCCGGATGCAGTGAGAAACAACATCTCAAGAAATTGTGTGGAGAGCAAGAGAGCAGGACGCCCCCCTCTGGCCTTGAGGCACAAGCATCCCCATATGCATGTGTGCATACGTCCTGCACACACAGAGACCACGTACAAAGCAAAGAGAATCGTGGTTTCCAGGGACTCAGGCAAGACTGGAGTGGGAAGCTATTATTTAATATAGGCAGAGGTACTTCTGTAGATGGATGGTAGTGATGGATGGTTGGTGTATGTATAACACCGAGATGTATGCGTAAAAATGGTTGCAACCGTGTAGGTGAGTTGCCTCAGATGATAAAGACGCCTGTAGAGAAATCCTAGCAACCTGACCTCGACCCCCAGGTCCCACACAAAGGTTGAAAAGAGGAACTGACCTCACAAAGCTGTCCTTTGATCTCCACATGCACACTATGGTATATGCATGTACACACAGCCTACATAAACATTACAATAAGAAAAATGTGGGGGCTGGAGAGATGGCTCAGCGGTTAAGAGCCCTGACTGCTCTTCTGAAGGTTCTGAGTTCAAATCCCAGCAACCATATGGTGGCTCACAACCACCCATAATGAGATCTCACGCCCTCTTCTGGTGTGTCTGAAGACAGCTATGGTGTACTTATTTATAATAATCAATAAATCTTTGGGCCAGAGTGAGCGGGGTCGACCGGAGCAAGCAGGGTTGACCAGAGTGAGCAGAGGTCCTAAAATCAATTCCCAACAACCAGATGAAGGCTCACAACTATCTGTACAGCTACAGTGTGTTCTTATATACATAAAATAAATAAATATTTTTAAAAAATCACAACTTAAAAGCTAGGCATGGTGGTACACTCTTATAATTCAAGAAGCTGAGGAGGGAGGATAGAATGTTTAAAGTTACCTGGACTGAATAGTAAGACCCTGCCTAAGAGAAAAACAAACAAACAAAACTCGACAAAGAAGAAATGGCATGTACATATTGTAGGTAGACAGCAGGAGATGCTTAGAGACTTAAAACTTGCCGCACTTTAAGGAAGTTGGCTTACTGAGCCTATATTTCGGGTTTCTGATTAATGTGCTAATGCAGATCCCAACATATTGAGAAGGAGTTTGTAGGACCAGCATTTACCCATAAGCTGTTTGCATGATGTGCATCTGAAACTGTGTGGGATGAGAACAAAACCGTATGGAAACCATGACAACGGCGATAGAGAAGGATGGAAGGCAGAGACAGTCACCGGAGCAAAGATGTTTTCATGAATAAGGAGCAGCCTTCATGAAGACGGACCATTCTGGGATGTCTAAGCACTGAACGATTTCAAATGGTGTACCTGAAGAAAACCCGTTCACGCCAAATGCTCTGAAGAACGATGGAGACACGGGAGGGCTCTAGCTCAGTTTTCTTGTCTCACGCTGATGTCAGAACATTCAATAGACATGGAGGTTTTTTTATATAGCACAGTGAATATTTCAATTAGGTTTTGTTCAGTGCTAGGAATCGAACCCAGGGCCTCACACATGCAAAGCAAGCACTCTACCCTGAGCTACACTCTCAATCCCAAGCCCACATTATTTTAGTTTTACATGAAAAAGTTTTTTTTGCAAGATGTGGTTTTATCCTAAGGGAAGCCTTGGTGTGTTCCAAAAACGAAATTCTAGGATTCATGTTCCCCTACCTCAATAACAATAGGGCACATTCCATTAAAACACTCTCCCGAACAGCCTGAGAGTAAAAGACAAAATCCAGTCTTCAGTTCCGAGGAGCATGCCCAGAGCATAGCTGAGATTTCCCTCAAGGAAAGCATTCCCTGTGGTGAGCAGAGCTGCTCAGTCTCAACACACAGAAGTCTTTGTTTGGAGGCAAGGATGGAGGGCAGCCAGCCCACTTACTGTAGGGTTTAACAGCTTCCTCTGCCAATACCTCCAGGAGACAGGAGCATGCTCCCAGTGGTGAGACGATAAATGTCTTTGTAGACACCTTCAGATGTTCCCTCCTGGAGAAGTGGCTCCCGTCTGAACCCTTGACCTAGATCTAGATGGTTCTGTACCAAATAAGGCTAACATGCAATAAATTGCTTAATTTGAAAACACTGTATCAAAAATAACCCCTGACGCATGAAGAGACTGTTATGGGACGGGAGGTCAGGGTTCAGGAAGGATCAGGGAAGCTGCTGGATTGAATTTTTAACGGAAGAACTGCTTCTTCCAATGCCCTCTGATGCCCACAGGCACTGAGCACACATGGTGCACACACATACATGAGGGTAGTATATCCATACACATAAAGTTATCTCAATAACAGTAAGCATAGGGGGCTGGAGAGATGGCTCAGCAGATAAAAGGCCCTCCCCTTCAAAGGTTGACCTCTGACCTCCGTAGGTAAACATATACACCTACATACCCACACATATGTACACACGTACAAAGATGTTTTTTGGTTTTTTTGTTTGTTTGTTTTTGTTTTTGTTTTGTTTTTTGAGACAGGGTTTCTCTGTATAGCCTTGGCTGTCCTGGTCACTCTGTAGACCAGTCTGGCCTCGAACTCAGAAATCCACCTGACTCTGCCTCCCAATTGCTGGGATTAAAGGTGTGTGCCACCACCGCCCGGCTACAAAGATGTTTTTTTAATCATGGTTTTATTGTGGAAAACATTTAATATTTCCCCACTATCTTCCTCGGCGTTTAGTATATCTTGTATTCTGTTTTTTTTTTTTTTTTT
>NW_022196897.1:149278865-149331268 GCF_008632895.1 Mastomys coucha
GTGAATTTTGGCTTAGGGTTAGGACAGGATTTCCAACCATGTCTCAGATGGCACTAAGCATACTTCTGCCAGCCTGAGCTATGTATTGATGCCAAGCAGAGTTTCAGCATCGATGATTATGGAACTCAAAATATCAATGATCTCTGAGACATGTTAAAGATGTTCTCCATCCCGCATACCAGAGTTCAGCCAGGATTTAATTCTTCAGCAGACGTAAGTAAGCACATCCACTTCGTTAGTATGCACATTTGCCTGCATCTTACTGTGTACCAAGACTTGTTTTCAAATAACTCCCCTATGGTTTCTCCGCAGCAAGTGTTTGATTTGCGCATTTATTCTACTGTATACCCTGAGCCGTGTCAAAGTTCCGTGGATGATAACAGGGTCACAAGTTTTCAAGCCCTGGCTAGTCAAGCTCAAGTGAGGTTAGAGAGCCAAAATGGAGAAGAGAGACTGAAGAATATGACCAATGTTAGTCAGGAACCTGTACCTACAGCGTCGTAGCCACAGCCCACCAAAGTACATTTGGGAGAACTTTGGAGCAGGTAAAGATTAGATGATATTTGGGTTCCAAAGAAAACCTTAACAAATTCTCAGAAGTACAAACAGCACACAGTATGGACACTCACCGTTTCTGGGACTAGAAATTCAAGACAAAGCAAAGAGAAGCAAAATTAGCTGCTTAGAAGTCTCTCGAGTCCTCTTTAAAACTTTTTGTCAAAGGAAAAAAAATTAAGGAATGAAATCCCTACATACAAGAGAGATCAATAACAAAAGTCTGACAGAGTATTCTTTGGGGCTTCAGAGATGGCTCCACAGGTAAGAGGACCCTAGTTCAGCGGCCAGCTCTCTCTCACATGCTGGCTCATGACCATCCACCACTCTAGTCCCAAGGAATCCAATGCCGCCTTCGAGCCTCTGAGGGCACCAGGCACACAAGTGGTGCACAGCCATGCGTGCAGGCAAAATACCCATACACATAAAATAAATCAAAAAATAAAAATTCTTACAAAGTCAACATCCATGAGAAACATCCGAGAAATTTTTAGCATTAAAATATTATTTTTAATTGTAGGGAAGTATGTATGGAGACATCCATGCGTAGTGAGTGGCAGAGGTCAGAGGTCAGCAGCAAAGCTCTCCTCTTCTGCTCTCACAGTGTTTCTCTGTCCATTTGTGTGTGGGGGGGGGGTGCGTGAGAGTGTACATGCACACACACGTTTACATGTATGTGGGCACTTGTGTGTGAGTGTGCATGTGCAAGTGTTCATGTGGAGGCCTGAATTTGATGGTGGGAATTATCCTTCATCGTTCTTCCGCTTTATTCATTGAGGAAAGGTCTCAGAGGCCCAGAGCTCACAGATATGGCTCATCTTGCCAGCCAGCTTTCTCTGAAGATTCCACCTCTCCCTTCAAGGCTGGAATTATAGCCAGCACCACTCACACCTGGCATTTACATGAACTCTTCACCCCTAAGCTTAACCACTAAGCTCTCTTCCTAGTCCTGGCCCTGCTCTCAGTTTTAAGATGGAGTCTCTCACTGACCCTGAATCTTGCCTGTTCTAGCCAAGACCCTGGGATTCCATTCTCTCCACTTCCTCCTTCCCTGACACCCTCCCCCGACCTTCTGTCTCCCAGCCTCGATGCCAGGATTCGAGGCAAGGAGGAGTACCTAGGTTCCCCTTTTACACACATACTAGGGATCTGAACAGTGGTCCTAGTAGGTGCATGCTAGGGATCTGAACAGTGGTCCTAATGCTCACACAACAGGAACTCTACCCAGTGAGCCACTTCCCCAGCCCCTAAACATTATTAACCATAAAACAAGGGAAATAAACAAATTTTGAAATATAATTCAAAATTGAGAGAGAATTAACAATCTTTACAAGCCAGGAGGAAGGGGTTAACAAATATAAAATTAGGTATTAAATTGTTAGAGAACAGGGGAGAAGGGATCAATCTGAGATCTTGTTGTTGGTGACAGAATCCGTGCTGCCCAGGCTACGCTGCGATTACAAGCATGTGCCGTATGTCTAGCGAGAGCTGATTCTTCTAGAGAGAAGCTTTAAAACCCCATAAAATAAAAATGTCTCTTTGCTGCTTAACGAGGAAAAGGCTGAGAACATGCAGGCATTTGCCATTAGAAATCAGACAGAGCAAATAATAAATGCAGAGGAAATAAAAACAATTCTAAGCATGTTCACGGGGGCCTCAATGAAGCGTGCACTTAGACTGTGTTTGTTTGGGTCACAAGTACGCACTGTTCTAATTCTGTGTTCAGTGTGAGAATGCCCCTGTGTGGAAAATGGTTAGTTTTCTTGTAACCCAGAAATAACCACTAGGGGGAAAAAAGGAATAAAGTCAGTAAGAACATTACTGACATATAGGGAAAACCTGCCAAATGACAGCCAGAGATTAATTTGTTCAACGCATTGAACAGACTTCAATGATATAAGACTTACGTTATGCTTGAGTAGACTTGGTTTTTAATGGTGGAAGGTAATTCGATTACACAGCCTACAGATGAGGAAACTGAGGTCCACTGAGGTCAAACTTGGCCAGAATCAAGCACCTGGCAAGGGCCTGGGTTCTCAGCCTCTGTCTTCTTTGCCATTCACTGTTGCACAGCAAACAAGGCAGACCTGGGTTCACCGTGAAGCTCGTACCATGAGATGATCCATTCACAGCTGGGCCAAGCTCCTGTATGGGCAGCATGCCGCCCACCCGCCCACCCAGGGCAGAGGCCGACAGCACAGCAAACTGCCAAGGGTCCTAGGGGCTTTGCAGGCGCTCTGCATCGCGCAGAGATGGGGGAGACCAGAACTCCACCTCGGAATTCCCCTATGGGGGTCCCAGTGGGCCCAGCCCAGCATGGAAATGGCCACTTGCCACCTCTCACCCAGATGTCCCTTCAAGAGAGGCTGGTGTGGCATTTGTTGAGGCAGAGCCTTCTAATACAATCACCTTGTCCTCTCTCAGATCCAGGAAATGGTCCACTCGGAGGTAGCTGCCTACGACTCGGGCCGGCCAGGGCCCCTGCTGGGCCGCCCGGCTATGCTGGCCAGCCACATGAGTGCCCTCAGCCAGTCCCAGCTCATCTCCCAGATGGGCATCCGGAGTGGCATTGCCCACAGCTCCCCGTCACCCCCAGGGAGCAAGTCAGCGACCCCGTCTCCATCCAGTTCCACACAGGAGGAGGAATCAGATGCCCATTTCAAGGTGCGTGGTGTGGAAGGGCGTGGCTTCAAGGTGCCTCCCCGGGGAAGAAGGGGCTCAGCCAAGTCATGACGGCTCATGGCAATCATTGAGTCTTGGGTGGATATCATGTGGATCTCTGGTCAGAGGGATGACAGACACTTGAACCCTTGGAACATCAGGCTGGGGCTGCTAAATCTGCTGGAGACCCCCCTCTTCCAGGCACAGTGGAGTCCTGAAGAGATTCAGGGCCCAGCCACAGTGTCCATGACAGGCGGCCCCCAGTGGCTGGACCTTCTTATTCTTGCAATGGGTCCATCCAGTGCACATAAGGCCTCATTGTCTAAGAACATGGACCCTTGGTTCCTCATTTTCATTTTGTGAGACAGGGTCTCTCTATGTTGCCCACACTGGCCTTAATCTCTCAATCCTCCTGCCTCAGCTTCCTGCGTACAACACAACGCCTGGCTTTGGGCCTCTGTTGGCTTTATTATTCATTGTTGATCAGCAGACTTTGGAAGTCTGCAGAGACAGATGTTAACATGGGGAGAGGGGAGGTGCTAGAAAGACAGAAAAGGGTTTAGGTTTTGAAATAATAGAAACACAGATGGTTTCTGCCTATAGGGAATGGTGGAAAGTTCCAGAGTACTGCTTTTGTGGATGTCCAGGGCACTGGCCCGCCTCACTGGCAAGTTAGTGTACTTAGCTCAATGGTCTCCAGGGACTGTCAAAATTCTCTGAGTGGACATACATGTGGGTCCTCCCTAAGAGTTAAACATACACCTCAGGCTGCCACTCAGTGTGCAGGAGCATCTGTCTGTCCGTCTGTTTGTCTTCTGTCTGTCTGTCTGTCTGTCTGTGTATACCTCTGTGTCCCTCTGACCCTGAGATCTGTGTCTCTGTGTTGTACTTTGTGTCTGTCTCCTTGTATTTCTTCATCTATGTGCCTGTATCTATTTCCATCAACATATATATGTATGTACCTGTCTGTCTGTTGTCTGTGTTCATGTTTGTCTATCTGTGTGTGTATCTGTTGTCACACTCCTCCAAGTGCATGATAATATATTCCAAACTGCCTAGGTATAAACCCCTGGTAGGCAAGCCCCGTGGTTGCTTGGGAGAGAACAGGGCTGGTCTAAGGTAAGCTGCTGAGGAAGCCTAGCTTGGCCCAAGGTTTTCCGGGGGCCCATTAGCCAGGAAGCCCTTGATTTCTGTGGTTTACTGGCTCCTCTGGTCTGACAGATCTCGGGAGAGAAGAGACCCTCGGTGGACCCAGGCAAAAAGGCCAAGAATCCAAAGAAGAAGAAGAAGAAGGATCCCAATGAGCCACAGAAGCCAGTGTCGGCCTACGCTCTCTTCTTCAGAGACACTCAGGCTGCCATCAAGGGGCAGAATCCCAGTGCCACCTTTGGGGATGTGTCCAAAATAGTGGCCTCCATGTGGGACAGCCTGGGAGAAGAGCAGAAACAGGTGAGCCTTGGTCCCCTTCGGAATTGTCCCTGACGTTGGGCCCTGGAACCAAGGGTGTCATGTCAGGCTCAGCCTCTGGGACTAGAGGCTTCTGCAGGGAGCTCTCTGCTTTGTTTGCTTGTCTGTAAGCTGGGGGACAGAGTTCCTTCTGTCCCTGTTGACTTCCAGAACTGTGCATACTGCCTTCACTGGGCCCCTGCTTTTCTATCCACAAACCAAGGAGCATCTCCATCCATATTCAGCAGTCTCCGCAACTCTGACCTTTCTGCTCCACTGGCCGTGGGGTCTCTCCGAAGGCCTCCAGGTGGCAGGGAGCAGAGCTGGCTCATGCAGCTGGAAATGCGTTATGAGCTACGCACCTCAGACTGACTGACTATCTAACCACACTGAGCCCTTGCTTCCCTGTCTACTGACTAGCTTGCTTGGAGCATGCCTGGACCATGGAGATCTCTCCGTCTATCACCTCCTTTCATCTTACAACATTCCAGAGGGTCACCATCTGTCTTAGTCAGGGTTTCTATTCCTGCACAAACATCATGACCAAGAAGCAAGTTGTGGAAGAAAGAGTTTATTCAGTTTACATGTCCACACTGCTGTTCATCACCAAAGGAAGTCAGGACTGGAACTCAGACAGGGCAGGAACTTGGAGGCAGGAGCTGATGCAGAGACCATGGAGGGGTGCTGCTTACTGGCTTGCTTCCCCTGGCTTGCTCAGCTTGCTTTCATATAGAACCCAAGACTACCAGCCCAGGGATGGCACCACCCACAATGGGCCCTCCCACCCTTGATCACTAATTGAGAAAATGCCTTACAGCTGGATCTCATGGAGGCATTTCCTCAAGGGAGGGTCATTTCTCTGAGATAACTCCAGCTTGTGTCAAGTTAGCACACAAAACCAGCCGGTCCACCATCCATTGGCTCTTTTGATAGGGAGATGGGGAGGCAACAAGACGCCAAGTAAGTCACTAAGGTCCCCATTGTAAGGCTGGCATCAGGGTTTGTTCTGGCTTGTGGAACCGGGAAAGTCAACTGGGATGCTGGGATAAGAGCTAGAAGCCCAGTAAGCAGATGAGTCAGTGGGTCATGGGGATGCATGGGGGTGTCTTAGTTAGGGTTCTATTTCAGTGAAAAGACACCATGACCACAGTAACTCCTATAAAGGCAAACATTTCATTGGGGCTGGCTTACAGGTTCAGAGTTCAGTCTATGATCATCAAGGTGGGAAGCATGGCACTGTGCAGGCAGACATGGGGCTGGAGGAGCCAAGGGTTCTGCATCTTGACTGGAAGGCAGCCAGGAAGAGAAGATTTTTTTTTTCATACTATAGCTTGAGCATTTAAGACCTGAAAGCCCAGGCTGGAGAGATGGCTCAGTAGTTAAGAGCACTGACTGCTCTTCCAAAGGTCCTGAGTTCAAATCCCAGCAACCACATGGTGGCTCACAACCGTCTGTAATGAGATCTGACATGCCCTCTTCTGGAGTATCTAAAGACAGCTTACAGTGTACTTACATATAATAAAATATTTAAATCTTAAAAAAAAAAAAGACCTGAAAGCCCTGACTCCACAGTGACACACTTTCTCTAACAAGGCCACACCTCCTCCAATAAGGCCACACCTCCTCCAATAAGGCCACACCTCCTCCAATAAGGCCACACCTCCTCCAATAAGGCCACACCTCCTCCAATAAGGCCACACCTCCTAACGGTGCCACTCCCTATGGTCCAAGCATTCAAATGCAGGAGTCTGGGGGGGGAGGGGGCAAACCTATTCAAGCCAGCAAAGGAGGCAAAAGGCAGGAAAGGACACAGCCCTGGGGTGGGCTCTTTTTCTCTCCAAGGTGAGACTGAAGGCTGAGCTCTGTGGGAGGAGTGCCTTGTGCTGGAGGCACCATGTAGACCAAGTCCAGGAAGGGAGTGACAAGCATGTGACATTGGGACTTCAGGGGAACCAAACGCTGGTAGTGAGGGTGCACACGGTGTGACAGTTTAGAGGTGGACAGGGACCAAGCAGGCCTTTGAGGACAGGTGTGAAATACTTGCCATGCAAGCAGAGGGAACCACTGATGTGTTTGTACAGAGGGGGCCAGTTCAGCTGCAGGCAGGCAGGAAGGATAACCTGGCAGGCCCTCACCTGGCAGGAGCGATCAGAGACTGGGAACAGGGAGATTGGAAAGTGGGGAGTGTGGTGGGGATTCCTTGGGATTCTGACTTTGGGGTGGTGAGTGGAAATGTACTGTCCACGGGCATGGGAATCAAGCTGGGGCCAGAGACACGGATCAAGGAGTGAGCGAGGTGCATCCTTTCCCCTATTCGGCAATGTAGAGATTCTACGGACTAGTCTAGGGCAGGTAGTTAAGGAGAGTGTCTAAAACCTGCTGGAATGAACTGGGACGTGAGATGGCAGAAGGCGGAAGACGCTGTCAGAGAATTCCCACTGTGGGGGATAGGAGCTCTGGAGCCAACCTAGACCTTGTCTTTGACAACCCATCTGAGCTACAAGGGCACTGGATGACTCCCAGCCTTGTTAGCCATTGATTGAGAGTGGCTCCAGAGGAGAATAATCCTCCCACATCTCTGGTCTTACTCATGTGGCAGATCAGGGTCTTAGTCTCTGTCTGGGACTTTGCTGTTGGCCTTGGATGCTGTGTGTGCTACTGCTGCTGTGGGGAGAGCCAGGGACACTGCCAGCTTCCACTCTGAGACCTTTGCCATTTTCTCGTGTTGTGGATTGGGCTGGGCTCAGCATGATTGGTTCCTCCGCTGCCCTTGATGAGAGCTGTCTACCCTTCTGCAATCAGCTACAACACACCGGCAACTCTTCAAGAAGGTGGATGCCTGGGTCTTGTGTGTCTCGTGATCCCACAGGCTAGCCCAGTGTCTTAGCCAATGTTTTATTGCTGTGAAGAGGCACCATGACCAAGGCAACTCCTGTGAAAGAAAGCATTTCTCTGAGAGCTGGCTTACAGTTTCAGAGGCTTAGTCTGTTATTATCTTGGCAGAGAGCATGGAGGCAGGCAGGCATGGTGCTAGAGAAGTAATTGAGAGATATATCCTGATCTGCAAGCAGAGGGGAGGGGGGTGGACAGAGAGAGACAGAGAGACAAAGGCAGAGAGAGAGACAAAGACAGACAAAACAGAGACAAAGACAGAAACAGAGACAGAGAGATACAGAGATACAGAGCCAGGGAGAGACAGAGAGAGAGAAAGACAGAGAGACAGAGACAGAGAGACAGAGACAGAGAGAGAGAAAGACAGAGAGACAGAGATGGCTACCTTGGGCCTGACATGGACTTTAGAAGCCTCAAAGTGACACATTCCTTCCAACAAGGCCACACTTACTCCACCAGGGCCACATCTTTCAATCCTTCTCAAATATTGACATTCCCTGGTAACTATGCATTCAAGTATATGAGCCTACGGAAGCCATTCTTTTTTATTATTTATTAGATATTTTCTTTATTTATATTTCAAATGATATCCCCTTTCCTGGTTTCCCCTCGGAAAAAAAAAAAAAACCCCGTTCCCTGTTCCCTCCCCCTGCTCACCAACCCACCCTCTCCTGCTTCCTGGCCCTGGCATTCTCCTACACTAGGGCACAGAGCCTTCACAAGGGCCAAGGGCCTCTCCTCCTATTGATGACCGACTAGGCCATCCTCTGCTACATATGCAGCCGGAGCCATGGGTCCCTCCATGTGTACTCTTTGGTTGGTGATTTAGTCCCTGGGAGCTCTGAGGGTACTAGTTAGTTCATATTGTTGTTCCTCCTAAGGGGCTGTAAACCCCTTCAGCTCCTTGGGTCCTTTCTCTAGCTCCTTCACTGGGGACCCTGTGCTCAGTCCAATGGATGGGTGTGAGCCTCTACTTCTGTATTAGTCGGGTACTGTCAGAGCCTCTGGAGAGAGTTATATCAGGCTCCTGTCAGCCAGCACTTGCTGGCATTCACAATAGTGTCTGGGTTTGGTGATTGAATATGGGAAGGATTCCCAGGTGGGACAGTGACAGTCTCTGGATTGTTCTTCTTCAGTCTCTGCTCCATACTTTGTCTCTGCAACTCCTTCCATGGATATTTTGTTCCCCCTTCATTCTTATTCAAACCACTGCACTAGGCTAGTTCCCAGAGCAGCCAGGAGCCACTCCAGAATCTAAGCACTTTTCAAATCTCCAGCAACCATTTATTCTCGTACCACTTGGCCAAAGAGTCTCAAGGCTCAGTCCCAAGTCACTGTTGTAGATTGCTATTTAAAAGGCATGCTCAGAGGGACCGTGAAACACAACTAGGGCCATCCCTGCAGTCATGTAAACCTAGGGCTAATACTAATGGTAGCAATCACAGCAAATATGAGTAGCAGTGGGGTTTGTGTCAGCATCCGGGTGCTGGTGTGGTGCTAGGTCAAAGAGGGGCTTCTAGGTGGCTTGTCTCTCCGTAACCACTTGTGCCAACATCGTGCTGAGCGGAGTGGAGCGGAGCGGAGCCTGGCCTCTATGCTCCCGGTGCGATGCTCTCAAAAGAGAGGGGTCAGTGGGCGACCGATCCAGCCTCTGGCCCCACCACCTTCGAGCGCCCGTGCATGGCCCCGGAACCCCTGCTTGTCATCCCAGCCTCTGCACTGAGGCTCCTCTGTGACGTTTTCTCCAGAGTTGCCCATGTCTCGGATCTTTCAGGCGTATAAGAGGAAGACCGAAGCTGCCAAGAAGGAGTACCTGAAAGCCTTGGCGGCCTACAGAGCTAGCCTCGTGTCCAAGGTAACACAATCCCCGAGACGGGAGTGAGCCACTGGAGAGATAGTAAAGGCTGGGACTGCTAGGAACAGCTGGTACCACAGACCTCAGACAAGTGGTACCTGTGCGTCACACCCGGGGAGTGCCTCCTGTTGGCAGGAAGCTTTATGTGTAGCTTGTTTTATTGGGTTCCTTCAGCAAGAAGGGCCATGGGGGGGGGGGCTCAGCAGTGAGCGTGGGATTGCCCATTTGGGTGGCTTTGCTAACTCAACTCCTGACCATGCCCACTGCCTCTCTCTGTTCACCCCAGAAGCACAGAGGCAAGGTGTGGGTCTGAGGGCCCCGAGGACGCAGAATATTTTCCTGGAGGTTGTCTCAGGGAAATAACACCCGGGTTGGGCTGTAAATGGCTGAGCAGGTGCTGACAAAGCAGGGAGGGGGGGCGGAGAGGGGAGGGGCACTGACTGGGAGGGTGGGCACGCCACTAACAGAGCAGGACTCTTGGCTGGCACTGGTCTCGCTGCCAGGATGGGAACAGTGAGATGGTATACGGAGGGGAGCCCACGTGAGGGTAAAGCTAGGGTGGGTGCTGAGCCGCTGGTGGAAGACAAGTGTCCGACGGCCCCTGCATAGGGACGGCTTGTTAGTTTACACCCTGCCCCTCAGCGTGCCGTTGAGCCATCCAAAGACCATGCAGGCCGCAGACCCACTGATGGGCAGTCCAAGTTCTTACGTGTCCCTCGTTGATCCCTGGCTTCCATCTTCCTCCAGAGCCCCCCGGACCAGGGTGAGGCCAAGAACGCCCAGGCCAACCCACCAGCCAAAATGCTTCCACCCAAGCAACCCATGTACGCCATGCCCGGCCTGGCTTCCTTCTTGACGCCCTCCGACCTGCAGGCCTTCCGCAGCGGAGCCTCTCCTGCCAGCCTTGCCAGGACGCTGGGCTCCAAGGCCCTGCTCCCGGGCCTCAGCACATCCCCACCACCACCCTCCTTCCCGCTCAGCCCCTCGCTGCACCAGCAGCTGCCACTGCCCCCCCACGCGCAGGGCACCCTCCTCAGCCCGCCTCTCAGCATGTCCCCAGCCCCGCAGCCTCCTGTCCTGCCTGCCCCCATGGCTCTCCAGGTGCAGCTGGCGATGAGCCCCTCACCACCAGGGCCACAGGTAAGCAGGACCAAGCAACGCCAAGCAACATCTTCCTGTGACTCTCACTGAAAAGGGAAGGCATCTGGGGAGCTCATATGCCTGCCAGGTCACTCACCCACTGTGCAACCTTTCTGAGACTCGGTTTCCAGTTCTCTGAAATGGGTCTAAAACACCTGCCTGGAGAGAAATTGGCTCTCTCAGGCAGTTGACTAGTTGCTAAGCTAAGCTTTATTCCAGAATTTTCTCTCAACCTCCTACTTAAACTTCTCAGCCCAAGGCACTGAGACCACAGCGACCTCTGCCAGATTTCCCAACTCCTATCTCTCTCTAAAGTCCAAGCCTCCAGTGATGGTTCCACAAATGGTTCCAAGACATGCGTGCAACCCAGTGACTCCATTTTACAGATTAGAAAACTGAGGCCCAGTAAAAGAAAGAACCCAAAGGCGAGTCACCCCCCTGACTCAGCTAAAACGGCTTGAATTTTTGTTTCACTCTTTTTTATCCCCTGTGTCGCAGGAGGGATGGAACCCAGGGGCTCACACACACTAGGCAGGTACTCCACTGCTGAGCCACACAATCAGCTCAGATTGAATCACCCCAAAGATGCTCTACTAGGGAGAAGCGGGAGGAGGCAGAGTAGCCATCCTGTGTGGGCCTAGGGAATGTCTCTGAAGCGTAGACACCCTCAGACACACAAAGACCCTGACAGCTGCCAGAGAGGCCTCCCTTCCTCTCTCCTCCGCTCACCTCCCTCTCCTTCCCCGGTAGGACTTCCCGCACATCTCTGACTTCTCAAGTGGCTCCAGCTCCCGCTCACCTGGCCCATCCAACCCTTCCAGCAGCGGAGACTGGGATGGGAGTTACCCCAGTGGGGAGCGCAGCCTCGGCACCTGCAGGTCAGTCCTCCCCAGACCCCCTTCGCAGTCCATTCTTCCTGGGGTGGCCAGAAGGACAGGGAGACCCTGGGGTGAGGAAGTGGGATATGCAGTAGTCACCGTCAGCCGGGCTTGTGGATGCTTAGAGTATAAGGAATAGCACAGAGCAAAGCCAAGCCTCTGGGGTGGGAGGGTGCAGTCAAGAGGCCATTTGGGAAACTGAGGCTGGCCTTGGTTCGGGCCTTTTCTCCTATAGAGTGAGGCATGAGTATTTAGCGGAGGGCAGCCACCTCCATCACTGGGCAGTGTGTCCTCCATCTCTGGCCACCAGCCTTTCAGCATGGGCTCCTCACTTTGCCCAGCCTGCTAGTGCTCCTGGCACTGCGTGTACCCTGCCTGCCCTGGCTTCCTCTTCTGACTCTCTAGGGCAAGCCTTTGTAGGTGCACAGACTCGGATGGGCAGCGACTCCCGTCATAACCAAACAGGCACAGGTTGTCCTCCAACCCTTTCCCCTCCCAGGAGTCGGGCCCAGGAGGAATAGGCATGCTCTATGTGAACTTCCTAAGGCTGGCCCTTCTTCCCCCAGCGAGGATGCTTTGATCCACAACAGCCTGTTTTAGTTTTTCTTGTTAAATGTGGAGCCTTCCTATGTAGCCCAGGCTAGCTTTGAACTCACGATCCTCCCGCCTCGTCCTCCCACAGGTAGGTGTCACCACATCTGACTAGCCCAGTGCTGTATTCTAAAGACAGAAAGGTGCCTGCAATTTTGTTTGACATGTACAAATGCTGATGCTGTGATTAAAATCAGACAGGGTGGGGCGGGGGTGCTTGGGTTGTATCGAAGTCGGTAGAGTGTTTGCCTAGAACGCTTGAAGTCCTGGGTTTGATTCCCCAGCACCACCTAAACCTGGTGTGGTGACACATACCTAGAACCCCCGGACCTAGGCTGGAGAGTGAGATGTAAGTAGGAGAATCAAAGGTTCTAAGTCATGCTCAACTAAGTTCAAAGCCAGCCTGAGATACATACATTCCTGTCTCTGAAAGCAAAATAACACAAAAGACATTAAGCAGATTTAAAAACTAGATGGTCCCTAGTGGGAAGCCGAGATGGGTGTTTGGTTCTGCTTGGTGGAAACTCCCTCCTTCTACTTTAGAAGACAGCCGATTAGAGGCCAGGGTGGGCTCCAATAGCTGACAGCCCCTACTCTCTCCTGCAGCCTGCTCCCCAGGGATAAATCGCTCTACCTCACCTAATCCCGCCTCCCTCCCTCCCCGAGGCTCTCCGGAGGGCACTGCTCCAAGCAGGAAGGGCTGACCACAGGAAAGAGGCCATGGCAGCAGGCAGGGTGACCGGCCAGCGAGAGCAGTGACACACCTATGCCCCAGGGCTGAGTCTCTCCCTCGACCTCCCACCAGACTCTGCAGAGGCAGCCCACCGCCCACCACCAGCCCAAAGAACCTGCAGGAACCTTCTGCTCGCTGACCTGCTTGCTCCAGGGTAGCTGTGGACCCCGCTCCTTGGCCTGCACACAGTCCTCTGCATCTGGACTTCTGGCTCCAGCCCAAGCTCAACGGGCTGCCCCCTTCGAGGTTGCTTAGCAACAGACACCCACCCCTGATGCTGGGCCAGCCACAGGTGTGCTCTCAGTGTACACAAAGATGCTGAAACTCATGCTGTGGGCTCCGTGTAAGTAGTTCACTGTTTTAGGACCGTACCTGTGCTGAAGACATCGTAAGATTATTTTGTGGGGAGAAAGAAAGTTTCCTTTAAGGTTAAAGAAATTTTTATAAGACCTTTGGCACATTTTTTTTTCTTTAAGTTTTATCGTAAGGGAGACATGTGCACAAGCGACTGTCAAAAGGATTCTAATCTGCACACAGAGAGTGAATGGGAACTTTTAAGCCACACCCAGGGGCATTCTTCTTCCTCTTCTTCTTCCTCTTCCTCTTCTTCCCCTCCTTCCCCTTCTTCCTCTTCCTCCTCTCTTCTTTCTCTTTTTTTTTTTTTGTTTCTGTCTTACTCATATATCCCCCTATTTAAAATTGCCAGCAATGATTTTCGGTTATCTATTTATGAAGAATAATTGAGAACAGCATTGTGGTTTCTCCTAACGTGTGTGTGGTTCGGGGTTTGGGTTTGTTTAGGCTTTGGTTCTTGTTGTTCGCAGCTGTCTCCTGGCCCCTGCAATGTCTGTCCCGGTGCCCCAGTGCTTCGCTCAGACCTCTTTGTAATAAAACTTCTGAAAAGTGGCAAGCAATCCGTGTCTCCCTGCACTTCTTCAGCCAGGCCTGATAGCCTGCTTCCGACGCCAGAGAAGGAAATAACAAAATAAGGACATGGTATACCATTGTCCTTGATGACATAGATACAAACACTTGCAATAAAGATTTTCAAATAGAATTCAAGAACACATTAAGGGCTGGCAAGTTGGTTCAGCTGGTAAAAGTGCCTACTGCCATTGTGACCATCTTGAGTTCAAGCCCCGGGACCCACAAGGTGGGA
The DNA here is from genome assembly GCF_008632895.1 of Mastomys coucha. NCBI lineage: Eukaryota > Metazoa > Chordata > Mammalia > Rodentia > Muridae > Mastomys > Mastomys coucha. The sequence continues at coordinate 149,292,776 of NW_022196897.1, forward strand.
GGAGAGATCTGATTCCTCCAGGTGGTCCTCTGATCTCCACACACAAACAAATATAATTACATTATAACTTTAAAAAGAGATTTAGGAACACATTAAGAAAGTTATACACCAAAAGGACCACTTGCAGGAATCAGATCCCTCCTTCCACCTTGTGGGTCCCGGGGTTCGAACTCAAGACTGTGACATTGGCATCAGGCACCTTTACCAGCTGAACCGTCTTGCTATGTTCTTGAATTCTATGACCAAGTTGGTTTCATTCTACGGCTGCAAGATTGGTCCTGAATATAAGCCAGGCCTGAACTCCTGAAGTGACATGTGGCGGTGGCTTCACCAGGTTAGTGTCTCTGCTGAGGGCAGACTCAGAGCAAAGTCCTGCCTGTCACTTCACCAGCATGAGGGTGCATATGAGGGCTGGAGACTGTCATACCCAACAGAGTGAAGGTACATGGGAGGGCCAACCTCAGGCTTTCCAGGTGAGACTTAGCTCTCCAGCCACGGAAAAAAACATCGATAGAATCCCAAATGTCAGTACATCCTGGAAAACACTGGTGATTTGATATGCGCAGTCAGATTTTGTATGATTTTACTATAGCGATATATCTCAGGATGGAGTGTTTGTCTAGCAGAACAGACATCCTAAGTTCCATTCTCAGTTCCATGTAAAAAGAAATTAAAAAAAAAAAATAGTGTCAGAGTCAAATAGGGAAGACTACATATACAGTGTGAACCCTAACATAATGTCTGACGGGAAAACAGAAATGGGCCAGAACCACGGGTTCCTGGTGATGATGAATGGGGTTCTAGGCACAGAGTTCCACCCCTCAGAAATACACACCAGCAAGTCACAGTGGGACCCTGGGGCAGGACCAGTTTGTTTGTTTGTTTGGTTGGTTGGTTAGTTGGTTGGTTGGTTGTTTTTTTTTTTTTTTTTAACCTTCCTTTAGGAAGCATCCCAGACCAGAGACCCCTTAACCCAGGCTCTCCAGCAGCTGTCAAATGGTGAGGCTTCAAGGTAATAATTGTCATAAGCTGAAGTCTATGGGGAAGACCAGCAGAAACTTAGCAGGGACAGGTGGGTGGCTCCTGTGGGTCACAGTATATGGAACAGCTTTTGGGTTGGTTTTCCAGTGTCTGACCCAGCTCTCTGAGGAAGGGGCGTGCCCTGCTCTAGCCAGAGAAGCCCCTCCTTTACATCATCCTAGAACCTCTCAGTCTCCCAGTGGGCCGAACCCTTCATCCGCATGATGCCTTAGGTGCAGCCTTGCTGAGAGCGCTCTCCTCTCCAGAGAGCATGTTGTGCTCCTCCTTGGAAAGAGAGAGGAAAACCGCAATCGAACTAAATAAACCACCACGCACACAGTCGAGTCAGCACAGCCCCTCAGCGTGGAACACAAACCTTTCTTGAAGCTACAGTTTCCTTTCTGTGTAGAACTCACCATTGCCATGGTAGTGGCTTCCAACGTTGAATAACTTCTCTTGCTTTTACAAGACACCACTAGACCAACGAAGACAGTCCCAACCCAGCGGAGCCCGAGGCCAGCAGAGGCCAGCAAGGTGTGCTCCCCATCCCCGTTGTCCCTGGCTCTTGGGGTTGTGGCAAGTATTTGCATTGCCTGGGCTGGCCTCTTGGCTACTGAAGTGAGTGCAAAGTGTCTCTGTCCGTTTGAGCCACCATAGCAGAGTACAGAGATGGGCTCACCACCAAAGGCGTCTCTGCTCACAGCTGTGGAGGCCAAGAGGCTGGGGAGGACCAGCTTCCCAGTCACAGACACCTGTTCTGTGCCCTCACATGGTGGAGGTCGAGACGACTGTGTGGGGTCTATAAGGGCACAAATCCCAACAATGAGAGCTTCGTCTCTAGACCTAATGGTCTTCCACAACCTCCACATTCTATGACATTGGGGGCTGAGACTCCAGCATAATAAATGAATCTTGGAGGCAGGGATGTGGGAGGCACAAGACAGAGTGAATGCTGTTGACGTCCCCCAGGTCTCCTTTATTGGCCACATCCCTCCCCAGCTCAGGAATGTCAACTGTTCCCACTCATAGTGACACCTTGTCCTAGCAAGAGAAGGGAGCAAAGAATCCTCCAGAACTGCCCACAGCTAATGCCTCAGCCAATAGAGAAGCCCCATTGTAGAGGCACCTTGGGCAGGGTTGCAGCATCTGGCCCTCCCTCAGCTGCTGGCCTACTGCCCCATTCCTCCCTTCCCTCTAAGATCCCGACTCAGACACTCAGAACCTATACCTGAGGTCCGGTGTGTTCCTACAGAAGCAGACTCAGGATGCCACCTGAGTTGATGGCCACAGTAGGGCCACATCCAGACTGTCTACACTACGGTTGTACATACACATACAAACCCCAGCCTGCGAACACCAGCCCAAGCCTCACCCACGGGCTGCCTCCACTTCAGGAACTGGCAGCCATTGCAGCCCACTCTGTTCTACAGTGATCATGGCCACACCCCGTGGAGCTCCCATTTGTCCTTGTGCTCTGCATCTCAGCCTTGGTGTGAGCTGGTGACTCCCACAGCTACACACCTTCCACTGCCAGGGCCAGTCTGGCTTGGACCTATGAGCCCTAGCCTGTCATTAAGAATGCATTGATCTGCTGCAGGCCGCCCACCCCCACTGCTCCAAGGGCCTCTCCTCCTTACCCAGAGCAGGCCTCCTGCTTGAGGCCTTCTGTTTGCCCTTCCCCACAGCCTGGAGGAGACCCTCCTCCAGCAGAAGACAGTTACTTCTACTGTCTTCCTTCCCTACAAGAAGGCAGGGCAGGCCCTGAGATGACCTCTTCCTTCTGAAGGAACCCAGACGATTCTCCACATCAGAGTATGGGCCACAAGCATGGAGAATGTTCAGAGTTCACAGTGCTCAAACTCGATCTGCTCATTCAAGAATGTGAAACAGAGCCACCACCCTGCCTGTCCCCACTGGGCCCCAGGGACACTGGTCAGAAAGACATACCAATTTTGCTTCTGGTGGCTTCGGGAAACACAAACATTAATTATAAAGTTGTAGCCTTATATACCAAGTCACATATCCAGAAAATTAAAAGTACCTCCTTGGGGAGGTAGCCTTTGAGATTAGGGTTGGGTGGTGATGGGGTTGGGTTGCAGTTAGGTTTGGACTAGGCTTAGAGCTGGAGTAGGATTTGAGGTTGGAGTAGGGTTAATGGCTGGGGTTGAGGTTGGATTACTTATAGTTGGGACTATGGTTGTTTTAGGGTTGGGGTGGGATGAACGGGGTTGGTGTTGAACTAGAAGTGGTTTTGTGTGATTGGTGTTGGAGTTAATGCTAGGGGTTAATCACTTAGGAAGCTTGTTGGGGCCGGGGTTAGGTTCCATTTAAGGTACTGTTAGGATTGACACTTTGCCAGCTCCTTGCCAGCAGGTTTAGGAGAGAGGAGAGAGGAGAGAAGAGTGAGGAGAGAGGACAGAGGTCCCAGTCCCTCTGGGGTCTCTCCAGGGCTGGCAGAGTGGGATGACAAGTACCGATGGCCCAAAAGAAACACCAAGCCGGGAGTCTTATCGAGCGAGGCAGGAACTCAAGTCTATAACATCAGCCTCTTCCTTATATAAATTCAGGACACAGGGAGGGAGATTTTTAGAGAGGTAAGATGACATAGGATTGGGGGGAAGGGTGACAGAGGGTATGGAGTGACTGACAGGGCCAATGGCAAAGCTCTACATCAGCCACGGTGGGGCAGAGGCAGGGCCAAACAGGTCTTGCTGAATCACCCCATACAGAAGTGACTGAGACAGGTCTCAAAACCCAAAACAGGCCTTGACTCTCCCACAAGGCCACAGAAACTCGGCCAGGCTCAGGTTTGTCCTCGAGGCCCAAACCAGGGCCAAAATGGAGCCCAACCACACTTGGCTCCAACCTGCTGGGATTCCCAATTCCCAGACCCCAGCCTGCCTGTGCTCAGTGACATCACTTCTCATCCAGGAGCCCACATGGCTCCAGGAGGCTGGTCTGGAGCAGGTCAGTTACTCTCTATGAGATATAGTGTCTGTACTCCACCCTGTGCACTCTCTTCTGGGGCCCAGGCCTCCACTAGCTGCATGGCGGTGTTGTGGGATGTGGCATGTGTGTCTGCTGTGAGAGCAGAGGTGTTAAGTGAATAAAATGCCTGAGTGTTTCCCATGTGTGTCTTCTGATCATCATGATGGCAAAGGATTTCAGAGTCCCTCTGGGAATCCTTGTCTACTGTGCATCCCTCCAGACTCCTTTCCCAAAACTTGGGAATCCCACCAGTACCATTGTCCATAGAACCAAAGTGAATGTGTGTGCGAGTGTGTGTGTACATGTGAGTATGTGTGTGTGTATGTGTATGTATGAGTGTATATATGTGTGAGTGTATGTGTGTGTGAATGTATGTGAGTATATATGAGTGTATATGTGTGAGTGTATGAGTGTGTGTATATGTGTGAGTATGTGTGTACATGTGTGTGACCAGCTGGCATGAGTGCATTTGTATGTAACACTGTATTTATGATGCTCATATGCATTGATAGTGCACCTTAGTATGTACATGATGTGCATATTGGTGTGTGGGTATTGTGTTTATATGATATTCATAGTAGTGTATGTATATGGCTGGTACTCATGTGTGATAACATGTACAGCACCCAAATACCACACAAGTACATATACCCACATGTACACCAGACCCACACATGGATGCATCAGATACAGAACACAGAGCTCATGAATGAATCACATACCAAATACACACATGGCACAATATATGTTTTCCACATGCAGATGCCATGCAAAAGCAAACAAAGTCACACTCTTAAACATGTATACATACACAGTATATATATACACATACTGCATACATAAACATACCACCCACAAACAGCTCCTATATACACATACACCAGACACAGAAGTATGCCTTGCACACATTTGTCCATCATATGCATGCAACATATACTACATCCTGGCTCTCATGTTAATTCCTGCTCTCTCTAACATGCAAATAATCTGCTCCTGAAAGTTGGAAAGAACTCACATGCAAAAAGACCAGAGAGTGCTCCTAACCGCTTGGTCATCTTACCAGCTCTACATCAGTGACAATTCAGTTCTGCTTTTCAATTTGTACAAAGTTAATTAGCTCAAGCTCGCTAGGTGCTGGAGGTCAGCCGTTCAGAGTGAGAGCCAGTGTGTGTTCCCATCATGAGTGAAGGTTGTGGGTTTGACCTTCCAGGGGAAATTTTAAGAATGTTTCAGAAAACCATTAGGAGAGGGGGCTGGGCATGGTGGCCTAGGGGTTATCTTGTGTACTGACAGCATGTCCTCCACACAGTTGGACACACACACAGTCATAAACACACCCACACATACACAAACTCTCACACACTCATACATACATACTCACACACTCACAATAGACTCATACACTTATACACACACTCTCACATGTACACACACTCACACAAACACATTCACATGTACACACACACACACACACACACGCACACACACACACACACACACACGCACACGTGCACACACACACATTCACTTTGGCTCCACGGACAATGGTACTGGTGGGATTCCCAAGCTTTGGGGAAGGAGTCTGGAGGAATGCACAGTAAACAAGGATTCCCAGAGGGACTCTGAAGTCCTGCATTGTCATGATGAGCAGAAGACACAAACACCATGAGCAAGAACAGCAGGCAGCCCTGCTGTCAATCTGAAGGTGAGGAGAGGCCCCTTAGAAGATTAAACAGAAAGCTGGGCAGTGCTGGCGCATACCTTTATCCTAGAATTGGAAGGCTGAGGCAGGTGGATCCCTGTGAGTTCAAGGCCAGCCGGAGCTATAGAGTGAGTTCCAGGACAGCCAGGACTACACAGTGAGACTCTGCTGCTCCCTAAAAGATCAATACTAAATATTACACTTGGTTTTCTTTTCTTTTCTTTTTTGTAAAGATTTTACCTTTTAAAAACATGTGTGGACATTGTATGAGTGCAGACTTGCACACATAGCAGTCTGGGTGCTGAGAGACATAATTCTGATGCACACCCTCAGAGCCTTCAGAACTCTACTTCTTATAGCAAACTTAGATACAATGTAATAATACACAACAGAGAATGTTGCAGGTTTAGGTTTTTTGTTTTAATTTTTATTTATTTCTTACTTTTATGTATATGAATGTCCTACCTGCATGTATGTGTACTACATGCATGATTAGTCCCTTCAGAGACCGGAAGAAGGCATTGGATCCCCTGGAACTGGAGTTGTAGACAGTTATAAGCCTCCATGTGGGAACTGGGAATCCAACCTGGGTCCTTTGCAAGAACAACAAGTGCTCCTAATCTCTGAGCCATCTCTCCAGCTCCAGTAGTTTTTGTTTTGGTGTTTCTTTGTTTGTTTTGAGACAGTATCTCACTATGTATGATTGCTGGCCCAGAACACACTATGTAGACCAGACCAGCATCTAACTCACAGGGATCTATCTGCCTCTGCTTCCCTAGGCGGGGATTAAAGTGTCCATCACAGCCGGCAGCTCTGTTTTACAATAGATTAATTTGTGTTCCCATACATTATGGTATGTAGAGCCCTGCCCCCCATTAGCCTTCCTCTTCTCTTCCTCCCATTAGTCCCCACTGTCCCCCTAGTTTCGTTTCTACCTTCACACCATATATCCATACATGAAGTTATGTAGCTATATGAAATATAGGAACCACAAATGAAAGAAAACAACTATTTGTCATCCTGAAATTGGCTTCAGTCACTAACATACCTGTCTTTACCTGTGTGCAGCTTTCCTGGCACATGGTGGCTCCTTGGCTACAGCTGGGTCATGGGTATTGCCGAAGCTCCCTCTGTTATTAGCAAAGCCCCGTGCTTTCTCCCCTGATGGGTGCTCTTTTCTAGCTTTGCATGTTGCCCATTTTTAATCTCGCATCTCTGCTGTGGTGGAGCACGTATCCCGGTAGCTGTCTAATATTTTCAGTTGCGAGCCCAGCCTTTAACGGCGGAGTCATCTCCCTTAACCGTCCAGTAGCTTTTGAAGATGACCTCTCTGCAGAAGAATCCTTGTTTCCGTGAAGGTGGCCTCCAGGATGTGCTGGAATCCCTGACCAGCAGATCCCCTTTGCTGTCCCATTCACTGTCATGGATGCTTCACACAGTCAGCCCCCTGCACCTCTGTCCTCCCACCATAGCCCGGAGTCTCCGCGTGTGTCAAATCTCCTGTCATGAGGAAATCAGGTGGACTGAATTCAAGTTCACACAAACAGCCTCGCTTTGACCTAACCCCTGTTTAAAGTTCCTTTCCTAAGACGCCACATTCTGAGGCCCTGGAGACCAGGGCTTCACTTCGCAAATTTGGGGACACTCAGCTCCTTCCATAACAGTGGGAAGCTGATAACAATGTCAGTTGTGTCCAGCCAGTGGCTCGCTAAGTAAGGCAAAAGGCAACAGGCTTGGATCAGGACTGACTCCGTGCGGGGATGTGAATCACCCCTCTCCTGGGAGGGTTCCACAAGCAAATAGTGACACACCCCTCCCCCAAGTTCCCCACTCTTCACCTAGGTGATTCACAGATACTGACTGGAGTGTGTGACAGGGAAGCCACTAATGTGTCAGGTGTGAACGCTGCACCACAAGGCCACCTTCCCACATCTCCAGCACGACACTTAACCATAACCAACTTTCTGACTTAACTTCCAAACTCCACCCTCACATTTTTCCTGTGCCCTTTGATGCTAGTCCACAAAACGTCTGTGTAACTGTGCCAACAAACTTACTGATCACGAATGTAATTGTAAATTCAAGTGCCTCGGGATTGGGCAGGTAAATGTGAGTAGGGTGGCATACAAGAGGGCTTAATGAAGAGTGTGGCTAAGTGGAGACACGGCTCTGCCAAAAAAGTATTACATCCAATGTGCTTTAAAACCTCTGCTAGCCACACACAAAAAGAAAACCCCCATGCTTGCCCTCCCTATGCAGCTGCAAGCATCTCATCTAAGTGACCTCCACTGAAGACATGGTGAAAGGCGGGTTTCAAAGGCAGGTGCACAGACCTGCTTTTGAATCTTGGGTTTTATTTTATTTTATTTTACTTTATTTTATTTTGTTTTATTTTATTGCATTGGTGTTTTACCTTCATGTATGTCTGTGTGAGGGTATCAAATCCCCTGGAACTAGAGTTACAGACTATTGTAAGCTGTCATGTGGGTGCTGGGAATTGAACCTGGCTCCTCCAGAAGAGCAAATCCTGGAGTCTTATCTGCATAACACAGCACTGCCTCAAACCTCAGAACTGACATGAGGAACATATAGAATAAAGCAAGTAACAATGACGATGATTTTATTTTTAAATCAGTGTCTTCTAGAGCAAATCGGCTTTCACGTGTGGAGCAGGTGTGCCCCCTGGTGGTAACAATTAAGAACTGCGCCTTAAATAAATAATCCTGAAGCTAAATTGCACTCTACGGGAAAAGCAATGCATTCGAATCCAGATCTGAAATAAACAAAGTAAGTAACACAGGCAACTGAGCTTCATGCTTAGGCTCCATGTCCAAGACCTCTCCCAGCAAGTACAGCCATCCTGAAGTGGCTCTGGCGACAATTTAATTAATAACACTTGGTGTGCAGTAAACCCTTCAAAGCATTCAGTCCGCCAAGACAGATCCACCTAGGCACCTTCACCTCTGCACCTCCTATCTGGTGGATGCATGGGCAAATGGGTACCCAGTTGGCTTCCTTTGTTTAGTTGGTTGGTTGGTTTGGTTTGGAGGGGTTTTGTTGTTTGTTTGTTGGTTGGTTGGTTGATTGGTTGGTTGGTTGTTCCTTTCACTAAGCAGCAGTTGGTCCAGTGAGTCCAGGTCTGGAGCCTGTAACCACAAAAGGAGTAGATCTCGCAGACTCCAGAAATGTCACAGGAGTAAAATGTACCCTTGGATTGAAGGAGGTGCCACCCAGATCTCTCTTTTAAGCAGAAAGGTAGAGCAGCGGGGTGGTCACCAGGAATAAAACCCGCAGCCCTGCAATCAGACCAAGAAAAGCTGATTTTACCACGGATCTCCCTTCCTGGAAAGGAGGCGGCACTTGAGGTCACCGGGGGTAAAGGGAGGGTGGCGACGCTTTCTTTACCTCTACTTGCCTCTGGCCACTTGGCTATGCACCTGTGCCTGCTGTGGCTGTCTTCGGAGTTCATTTCCCTCCAGAAGAGAAGGAACCTACACATAAGGCCTGCCAGGGAGCTGGCGGCCCCTCCCAGGAGATGGCGAGCCAGAGGCCAGACCTGGCTGCAGAAGGCTAGGCCCCTGGAGAGGCCCACCTGCCCCTCCCCCTCCTTGCACTCTCCTCACAAGATCCAAGACTCTTGTTTTCTCTTGCATACTGATGTTTGCGATAGCGCTATTCACAATTACTACCTCATAGAAACATGTAAAATCATAGAGTGTGAAGGAAAACAGACACAATTGTAGACAACGCTGAGTGGAACTAATCCAACTTTGGAAAGACATATACCAATTCTTTCTCTCATTTGTGAGTCCTAGATTTCTTTCAAACTAAATTTGTTCTTTGACAATTCATCTTTGTGTGTGTATGTGAGTGTATCTGTTCACATGAGTGTGTATGTGTGTAAGCATGTGTATGTGTGTGAGTGTGTATGTGTATGCATGAGTGTGTAAGTGTGTGTGAATGCATGTGTGTGTATGTGTGTATGTATGAGTGTGAGTATATGTGAATGCATGTGTGTGTAAGTGTATATGACTATGTCTGAGTGTGTGTATGTGTGTGTGTGTAAATGTGTGTGAGTGGGCCATGTGTTATCACCATCCCTGTCCAGATGTATGCTTTCTCGTTCCCCCCCCCCCAAACTCACTCACACCCCTCCTCAGCCAGTCCCTCTCTACTACCACCTCCTCCCAGGCCACCACTGTCTGACTCTCACTGAAGCCCAGTGTTGCCGTCTGGAGTCCTTCACTTCGCCCTCCATGCCATTCATGTGTCTGATTCTCTCGCCTGCTATGGTGGCTTTTAGATGGGATCCTGTCGTCTGTCGTTACTCCTCACTATTCTGGAGCGGATCCCTAGTGATGGACAGAGCTGTTTGTTTCCTAGTTCGCCTGTTGACAGTTGCATGTGTTTCTGGTTTTTGGCAGTGATGCCCAGAGCCACTGTGAACATTCTTGTTCACGTCTTCTTGGACATATGCTTCCGTTTATTTTGGGTAAATACGTGGGAGTGAGAATCCTGGATCATAGGGTGGGTACGTGTTTAACTTCAGCAGAAGCTGCCAAACCGTATTCCCGGGCAGGCAGACAATCTGGCCAACTGATTTCAACAACCCATCTCATCAGCCAGAACGAGCCACCAACTGCCCTCCTTCTCAGAGACTGCACAACTAGTCTCTGTGCTTCTGGAGACTGGAGTGGCTTCAAGAGGCAAGCAAGTGCTGTCCAGAAGCAGAGGGTGAGATATGGAGGCATGCCCACGTGACTTGCCTCCACGCATCTTCCCAGTTCCCCTGCAGACTTCCCAGGGCCTGTATACAGAGAGAGTCTGAGACAGCCCAAATGTCTGCAAGAAAGCTGGAGGGCAGAGTGGGACAGAGGTGAGGGGAAATCATTAGGAACTGCTGTGGAAGCCAAGGAGAAGATCCATCCCCATTCCTGAACACTATGCCGTAGAGGTGGAGTTGGGCCCCCGCGGACTTCCTATAACTCTTCTGATGGCTAACTAACTCCCTAGAGCCAGAAGCAACAGTTTTCTTTTGGCCACACCTCTATCCCAAGGCTCTCCCTGTCTGTATCCCCTGCCCTTCATCTACAGCCAGGGAAGGTTCAGTGTCAACCACATTTTCTTGATCCAAGTTTTAGAAAACTGTCTTTAATGCAAAGGGATTGTACAGGCCATTCTCACTCAAGGACTTGTCAGCTGGGCCCATAAGCATCCAATGGGCAACTAGAGGCAGGAGGAAAACTTGGGTTTGTCACTTGGGAGATGGAGCTCGATTCCAGTAACGCTTGCCAAACATGCACAAACCTTCCCCCTTACCCAGCAGTGTAAAAATGTGGTGTGGTGGTACCTGCCTCTAATCACAGCGCTGTGGAGGCAAAAGCTAGAGGTTCAACGTTGTTGTTGGCTACAAAGCCCTCCTAAGATACCAGAAGTCTCCACTAAAAGCAAAACAAGGAGATGAATTATAGTTAAAGGTGCTTGTCATAAAGCCTGGTGACCTAGGCTCAGGCCCCAGGCCCCAGAGCATGCATGTCTCTGTCTCTCTCTGTCTCTGTCTCTCTGTCTCTGTCTGTCTCTGTCTGTCTCTGTCTGTCTCTGTCTGTCTCTGTCTCTGTCTCTCTCTTTCACACACACACACACACACACACACACACACACACACACACACACACACACACCACTCTGTCTAGAAGCCATCTACCCTCAGCTGCCTTTTCTCTGGTCATGGCACTGACTCCTTTGTCCAGTGAGGGTGAATGTTTAAGCGAGATGAATATAGGCTCTTGGTTTGGTCCCAGCTTTACCTCCCCCTACATCCATGGCACCTGGACCACTCACCCCATTTCTCCAAGTCTTAGTTTTCTCATCTTTAAAACCAAGGAGGGGAGTTATGGCATGGTTCTCTTATGCTCATGCCATGGCTGGTATGATTAGAAGTATTTTACTACATACCCAGTTGCACACTGGCCATCGCTGCCCCAGAGAAGGAAGTTGTCAAGGAGCAGAATCAGGGGCTGAAACAGCAACCTGATTGTAGGTAGATCTGTGAGCTGAGCCACACTGTTTACTCTTCTGCCCCAGGAAAGGGAGTAGAGGGATAGCATGGACCAGCTCCTCCAAGCAGTGGAGCAAACAGGCAGAGAGGAGAGAGTGCCACGGACCGGGTTCGTTGCGGGGACCACGTTTTCTGCAGGATAAGAGCTCTGGTCAGGTGGGCAACAGTTCGGCAGATGACAGACAGAGTCAACAAAAGAGTATGCTGAATCTGAATGTATTTCTTAAAAATGGCATGAGGCTTTTACAGTCATTGCAAAAGAAAAATGAGAAATCTGGCAGCTCAGCAGTTGAGGTACATCTGAGGCCACCTGAAACACACTGGGTCTAAAGCAGCAGCCATCTCCTCTAGACTGGTGCTACACTCCCTGGGCCCAAGAGCTCTGGGCCCAGGGGGCTGCAGACTTCATGAATCTAAGTCCTAGTCCATTCAAGTTCTAGTTCTAGTCAGAGTGCCAACCCTGCACAAAGTGAAAAACAGGCTTATATGGTATACAGAAAACAGGGCGAATGACAAAAGTCACGTAGGCAGGTGACAGTCACATCAAGGTCAGTAAGATCACGTAGGCAAGGGATGCTTACCTCAAGGTCAGTAAGATCAGGTATCCAGGTGTGAAGCGAGCAGAAGAGCGGTGGTGCCCTCCCCGCTGGGGCTATTTGGGTAATCCCATGCTAATTCTCTGGGTCTGCTGGAGGCAAGTACCAGAAAGTTCCAATCTAGCAGTTCCTGTAATTCTCTGGGTCTGCTGGAGGCAAGCTGGAAGTTCCGATCTAACAGTTCCTGCTAATGCCCTTAAGTGAGGGAAGCCCTTCAATTACTCTCTAGTATGTAAAACAGTTCTGTCTTCTGTGGGACTGCCCTGAGAATTCTAACTATGTGCTTGACCTCTGTTGCTAACTCTGAGGACAACCTGTCTGATAAGGCAGATTCCTTGAGAGAAATTCCAAGCTAAGGACAGCATGGAATTAAATTAGGATATGTTGAAATGTTGTGCTGGCCAGGAGACAATGCCTAATCTTAGCCATTTACGAATCATTTCTTGGGGTACCTATATGCCTAAATAAGAAGGTGTGTTGACGATTGGAAAGACTAATCTGGAACACATCTGAGTTAGGAGATGCCAACGACTGTCTGAATACCCAGGAGGCACAAATTCCCTTTGAAGTCATAATGCCTCTTGTCCTTAATCAGGCTTTTAACCCCATATTGCAGATTTTACTGGAGTAGACGAGTGGGCGTGGCAAGAGGACAGGTGTCTGCTTCCAGAGATACGGTCAGCATGCATTCTTCAGCGTGCTTTCAAGGTGTGTTGGCATTTTACCATCCAGGTGTTGGTTTTTATTTATACAGGTCCAAGGTAGGTTTTCATATACATCTGTCAAGCTTGGTGCCTCCAAAGATCACAACTGGGCCAGAGTCTCAACACAGCCAGGTTCCCTGTGGGTCCCTCCAGGATGCTGAAACTGCTTGCTACAGATCTCAAATGTGCCTTTACACTCCTAACTCCCTCTCTTCTCTGCCACAAGGCAATGGTCAATCACCACAGCCCTTACCAATGTCCACTACTCCCCACCTTATAAAATACCTCAAAATGGCTCCAGAGCCACACAGGTCAGGGGACAGTCAGGAACCAAGACTGAAAAAGACATCCGCCAGACTGTGTTGTATATCTAAGCCACCAGGGGTCGCCCATCTGGTCAGCCTTACCTGACTCAGTATTCAGTGTTCCAGCAAGATCCCAGCAGTCTTCCCGTGTCCCAGAAACCCCAGCCAGTCTGCAGATCAAATGGCCATTGGCCAGGTACCCATCCCTTCCCCTCTGTGAATGTTATTAAAGGCTTTGCAGGTTAAACAAATTCTGCCCCCATTCCCATTGGCACTGACCCTCCTAGGTACCCTGCAGCCAACCTTCCTCCTGGGAATCATGAGGGTATAGAGTTTTCACGTCCTCTTCTCCATCCAGAATACGTATGTGGTTCAAAGCAGCTCTCCTGTGAGGAGCTATTCTCCATGGTGCAAGGGAACAAAGAGAACTGAAGGCACCCACAGGTGTACACAGCCAGTCAGCAGCAGTGCTGAGCTGCCAGAGCTCCTGGTGGCATATGGCACAGCTCAGTGGTGACAGGCTCGGTCCTCTTGAGGTCTCCCTGGCTACTAGCTGTGAGGGGACCTTGATGGCCATTGCTTGTTCCCAGTGAAGCTAGAGACCCTTCTCCCTTCAGGAACCCGCTGTGGGCAATCCAGGTAAGCCCACCTCTTCGCCCACCCCCTGCCCCCAGTCTCTGTGGAGGGTAAGATGGCCTTGGTACTTCCAATCAGACAGTCTGCAAGTGGATGCTCAAGTCACCTCTTATGCCTTTAGTGCTCCAGGAGTCTCTACCTCAAAATGCAAGAGGATGTTATCACACACAACAGTGTGAGAGTCATGAGATAAATATATCTCAGCTGCTTCCTATAGCTCTGGTGTGTGTGTGTGTGTGTGTGTGTGTGTGTGTGTGTGTGCAGTGCACTTGCCTTGTGGGTCACACAGAGCCAGGGGTTGGCATCAAGATGTCTTCCTCAGTTGCCTCTCCACCATAATTTTTGAGGCAGAGTCCCTCATTCAACATGGAGTATACCATTTCTGCTAAGCTAGCTGGCCGGCAAGCACCAAGAGATGGAGTTATGGGTGCACATCACCACATTCCACTTTTGTGTAGATTCCATTGCTCCAGACTCAGGTCCTCATGCTTGCACAGTGCCTTACCCACTGAGCCAAACCTCCAGACCCATCCAAATGGTAACCCCAGGAGGCAGGCAGAGTTGCCCCCATTTTATAGATGGGGCACCATAAATGGAGGCTCCAGACATAAAGTGTCTAATCCAGGACTAGAGTCCAGAGAGCCTCAAAGGGCAGACTGTTAGATGCTGCCATAGGCCAACCAGAGCAGCTTTTGGAAAGAGACTATAAGAGATGTGTGCATGGTCCTGGACCTCTTCTCCAGACTGGAGGCCCCTCAGCCACTCATCAGTGCTTTATGGGAGCATCTTCCGAAAGAGAATGGGATGGAGTAGGACTGGCTGTCTCTCAGCCTCTCCTCGTGTCCTTTACCCAGCAGCCCCCATCCCTCATCCAGGATCCCCAAGTAGACACCACAGCAAGGTTGAACCTGTGAGCAGATGCGGATTTATTTTGGCACAGACTTGGCATCCTGAATCCTAACCCCTCAATCCATACCCTCCCCCAAAAAACAGCTCTGATAGCTCTGACAGTCACAAGCTTGTTCTCCGGGCAGGACCACACCCAGAGTAGAGCAATGACCTCAGAACCAAGGCCTAGGGCCTGTCACTCTTGAGTAACCTCTGCCCACCCCTTCATTCCCTAGAATCCAGGAAAACCCCAACCAGAGGCAAAGTCCTGCCTACACTGGCAGGTACAGGAACATCTGCAGGCTCCTCTCAGTAGAAAAGCGATTCCAACCAAGCCACCACGCCCAGGCAGTGCTGGGAGCAGCCAGTGTGACTCTAGAGGAGAGGTTGCCTGTGGACTTAGAAGAAAAGGAAACTGATCCTCAATGCCCAGTTCGAGGCTCCCCTGGGAGGATGCCTGGCTTCCATGCCCAAGCCCAAGAGGTCCAGACAGATGAAGTCAGAGCATCTTCAGTTTCCTCCAGCTCAGCTTGGATGCCATCGCCTCCTCTTCTCTAAACTTGAGGGGCCCGGAAACTCTTCTCTTCCATCCTCCTGGGAACAGGGAACCAGTAGGCCTGTACTGCCATGCTACACCCAGCAAGCCTGAGGGCCCAGACACGCAGCGTGGTGCAAACTTCTTTAAGTGAGGTGCATGCGGGTAAACCTTTTGCCAAGCACGAATCATGGTTGCACGGGATGCACCCAGCTAGAACCCGGACTTGCCCCTGTCTCCCTGAGTAAGGCTTGTCTCCAGCCTCCGCCAGAGAACGTGCACCAGGGAGACAGCTATTGACTTCCACAGATTTCCGTGCCATGCTCCCCTGATCCCACAGTGGCTTTGATGGGGGACAGGGCTAAGCCAATTCCTAGGACATCACAGTCACTGTAGCTCTCAGGCCCAGAGCTCCTACACAATGCCCAGGGAACATCCACAACCCTAAATGAACTCCAGCCTCAGGCTCAGACACACTCAAAATCAGGGGCCATCACCAACATGCCTTGCCTTTTTAGCCCCCCCCCACCCAGGCCCCTGTAGGTGGCTTCCCAGCCAAAGGCTCGGATGCTTAGGTCTCCCCCCATTACTGGTCCTAGGGGATGCCAACTGAACTGGCTGGGGGATGCAGAACATTTCCTGCTGGTATATTCAACTGGGCTTCTCTGTTTCCTATGCTGCCCTCCAGAACTCTGCAAACTCTGAGTGGCATGGGCTGGGGACAACTGCACTACCCAAGGGACTTCTGCACCCCTCGTCCTCCTGGACAGCCTCAAGCCATCAGCCAGAGGACTAGACTGGGGGCAGGGTAGTGGGAGGAGGGACAGATCTATAGTAATATCTTGCTTTCGTGATATCTCTCAAAACACACAAAAGCCCAGGGAAGGGTGGCAGGGCAAGGTGGGGCAGAGCTGAGGACAGGTGCAGGAGCAAAGGGGGCTCATGAGTCCAGGGCTAGTCCCTCAGGGTTTCCTTTACCCTGGAGGGTACCTAGACATTCTCTTCCTCTGACACTCTGGCACCCAGCATGGGCTCACGGGAGGCCTCCTTAAATGTCCATGGAGTGGATGTGAGCAAGGCTTTAGGTCTGCAGTCCCATCCTCCTGGGACACCTGCTTGGCATTGCAGAAAAACAGGTCCTGGCATCCTCAGTGGAACTCCTGGCTCTGGATAGAGACAACACCAGTCATCAGATGGCGCCCAAGGCTGAGCTACAAGAAGGGCAGGGACCAGGCCTCTGCTTTGCAAGGGTGTCAGAGACAGGCCCTTGAGCCTCCTCCTGTTCCCTCCTGGCCCTCCGATCCTGTCCCTTCCCTTCTGTCTTCTGGGTCACTTGGATTCTTTGGACCCCAAAGTCCTAAGTGCCTGAAGAAAGGGCCCTCAGGTGTCCAGTGACTCAGAGACAGTCCAGAGCTCAGCATTAGACCCCAGGAGGCTAACGTTGCCACTGGCTATTAAACAGAGACAGAACAAAGACTTCCTCCCTCCTGGGGCTGTCTAGAAACCTCTATGACATGCTAAGCCAGGATCAAAGCAAGAGGTCTCTTGAGGAATCTCCTCAGGGGGCAAGATGGAGTGTGGCCAAGCTCCAGACTCAGGCTGTAGGGTTTGTCCCAGCAGCAGGAACATCCTCACACCAGTGAGGGCCACTCTCCTTTAGCCCCAGACCAAATTCTACCCTAGGAAGGAAACAGAGCCAACTAAGGGCATGTGGAGGGACAGGAAACTGAAGGTGGTGGCGGGTCAATGGGGAGAGACGGAGTTGAGTATTCTGGGATACAAGGAATATCACACCTGTACACTAGGGGGCGGGCTTTACCTAGCTGCAAGATCATGCCCAGTACCAAGTACCAAGCCCCACCACCCTGATTTCCAGGCTGCATTCTCTAGTCATACCTAGTAGATGAGGGTCAAGTCAGGAGGTGAACGAATAGGATAGCCAGGCCGATGTTCAGCAGGATCACCATACAGATGAGGACCGTGTTAGGTACCTGAAGGGAGGAAGAAGTCTGCCTAAGTCCCCAGGGCCTCTAGACACCCCCACAATGCAACAAGATTACAAAGCTGGGCAAAGAAGCCAGGGCTTGTGGACGTATCCTCCTAAAAGCATCCCTGGCTTGTCCACAGTTGGACCCTGCGCCCGGGTTTCTAGCAGACCAGGAGAGCTGGAAAAATTCTTGAAACTAATGAACCCAGTCCTCCACATCAAAAGCGGAGTGGAGTCTGGAACTCCATCCTTAAAACTTAAAACTTAAAACCTAGCAATAGAGGCCAGGGACTCAAGCCCTATTGGAATCTTCCTCTACCACACCCCACCCCACCCCACCCTCCAAACCTCCCAGCTGCATCCTGAACGGAGAAGTGGCTGGTGAGCTAGCCGATGCCACAGACCCCGCAGGTGCAGTCTACAGCTCCGGCTCCCACTTGCCGTGGCTCCTCTGCCTTGTCACCTGTGCTCAAAAACTCTGAGAGTTAGGCCACACTCAGTATCCCACGGTCCTGAAGTTAGCCCCTGACCTGTCCTGTCCTGCCTCGAGTCCCCCAAGTTACCCCCGACTCCACGCGCGCACATCATCCCGCCTGGAGCTGCAAGGACCTCAAAGGCTCGCCTCTGCCCGCAGCCTCACCTCCTCCACCTCCACCTCGGCCTCAGTCGCCTGAGCCACTTCCTTACGGCCCTTCTTCTTGCCACCCGCCTTGCTCAGCCCTCGGGCCTCTGTCTTGCGCGCCTTGGCCTTAGGCTCGGCTTTGGGGACGATAGGCTTGGGCTCCAGAGTGGCTTGCTTGGCGGGCATCGGGCTTCGCGGCGCAGGGGGCTCCTCCTCCGGGACGGTGGCGGAGACCGGGGACGGGGGCGCCGAGTCGGATCGCGGGACCTCGGGCTCGGGCTCAGGCTCGTCCTCCAAGGGCGGGGGCTCGGGTGGCCCGGTGCGAACGGCGTAGCTGTGGTAGCCGCGGTACATTGCTACCTCGGGCTCCCGCGAGGGCGCGGGTGGTGGCTGCAGTGCCTCGATGGCCATGTGCTCGGAGGCGGGGCGCGCGGGGCTGCGACGACCGGCGCCATCCGACGGCGTGGCGGGCCGACTGCCTTCTCCGCCGGGCTCGCCGTTCCAGGCGCCCGGACTCAGCAGGCCGTCCTTTGATGCTCCGGGCCGGGGCCTCTTGGGTTGTGGGGGTGTCCCGGCTGGAGACGGGGGTCCGCCCTCGGGCTGCGGGGTCTCGCGCTCATGCAGCTGCGGGCTTTCCCGGGGCCGCTCAGGGAGGCCGGCGCCTGGACCCCGCTCCGGGGGCTCCAGCAGGCTCTCCGAGTTCTCCAGGATCTCCTGGAGCAGCCGACGCTTCTGATACTCCGGACCTGCCGGGGACAACAGAGAGAAGTAGGCTTCAAACTCATGGCCTGCCCGGCTATCCTGGGCCAGCGGGGTAGCCTCTATGAGCTACGCTCGTTTAACTCGGCTGCCACTCCCTGCACGGAGGATCAGGCTGACGGAGCAGACAGTTTTAATAACTGTGTGAGGTAGGTGAGAGGAAAAGGAGACCCAGGGAGGTTAAATAATTTGTCCAACATCACACAGCAAAGGGCAGAAATGATGTGCTTAACTGGTCTCTTTCCATCCTTACGTCTGAAAAAAAAATAATGGGCTTAATCACACTATTGGAAGGTGGGGTTTTTTGTTTTGTTTTGTTTTGGCTTTTTGGGTTTTGTTTGTTTTGCAAAAGCCACTACTGCAATGGTCACCCAACGCAGGCTAGCGTCGTGCTTCCTGTGACCAGCAGGGGGCACACTGTGACCATTAGACTCACCCGCTGCATCACAGACAGGCCACTTTAGATAATGTGCTACAGCCAGAACGGTGTTTCCAAAGCACTTAGCGGCGCCGCTCACTTAAAACCCCTCCGATGCGCAAAACTCCACTGTTTTGTACGCTCTGCAGCCGGCTCAGCTCTGCCAAGCGCAGACTGTGTCGCAGCCCCTAATTCACCTCCTGCTGCTCATTGTACCATCTAGCTTCCTGAACGCCACGCTATTTCCACTATTTCCGTGCCTTTGAATCTGCAGCCCCCTCTTCTTGATCCATCTGCCCAAACACCCAGCACTTTCTGTGCAATAGTTCCAGATACTCCATCACTTGTCCTGTACCTCATTGGGTGGGTCATTCACAGGTTCCACCCGGATGCATTGAATAAGGAAATCAAAAATGGGCCCAGTCAGGGTCAAGTCAAATCCACGGACCTGACCTGGCCCCAGGATCGCGGTCTGACCAATTAGCCCAACACTCCTCCCCTGTGTGAGATGCAGTTGCCAAGAGACATGACCACTGCAAGCAGACTGCAGCCATTACATGCTCATAGTTCATGCCCCAAAAGTGAGTACTATTCTTGTACCCATGTCACAGCCTTACACAGCATCCCAAAGCTAGTGAACAGCAGGTAAGGATTTCAACATATGAGTCCGTGCTATCCGGTGCAAAGCTGCCTGTGGGACGCCTGATGCTGGGTCGCAGCTGTATGACGTCAGAGCCCAGCACTGTATCTGACTCATAGGCAGTGCCCGATCAATTTTCCTCAAACTTTTGAAAGTTGCAGAGAGCCCTTTGACCTTTTCATGCACCAGAGACCTGCCCCCTCATCCCGGCATCCCCCTCCCATCTGCCTTACCCAGAGTAGAGTTAAGAGACAAACTAGGGTGGGTTCTGCTTGTAGCTGGGAACCTCAGCTATATTGCCAGTCTCGCATAGAGGCAGAGATATGTGCCCCCTAAAATCTCATCTCCTGTTTACATCCCACCCACAGGTTCCAAAACTCGCAGGCGTTCAGAGTTCCACCTAAGCATGTCCACCTTGTGGCAAATGAAGGACCCACCTGGGTCTGCCCTGCCCACCCCATCCCTGCCTGGCCCTACCTGGCTGGTAGAAGTCTGGAGCCAGCTCCTTGGCCAATGTACGGGCAATGTTGGATTCCTGGTTGGCAGCCAGGGCAGCCTGTTCTGCTGCCTCGGCCTTGGCTTTGGCATGGCTTGTCCTAAGGAGACAATATAGTGGGAGATTTAGAATCTAGCCTTCTGCCCATCCTCCCTAAGACACAGTGAATCAGCCTGGACAGAAATTCTCACTTGGGATGTCAGTGAGAATGCCAAACTCTTGGGCATTCCCTAGCACAGTCCTCCTGTCTCTAGGTTTGCACAGACTACCTTCCTCCAGCCTCCCTTGCAGCTAGGTATGATCAGATGACTGCATCCTTCCCAGTGCATTCTGGGAAGACCTGACGCATGTTATTTCTGGGTCTGATCAATAAAGCCCTTTTGCTGATTGCGTTTTAATACAAAGTTGTCACCGCAGAACAGTGTGCTTAGCCTCTTTCATTGCATAGTTCCTCTCTCCATCTTTGGCCAAACAATGAGGCCTGTGGATTCCTTCTCCAGACAATGTTTCATTTTGTTTCGAGGCAGGGTCTCATTATATAGCCCTGGATACCTTGGAATTTGTTTTGTAAGCCAGGCTGGCCTTGAACCCTCCAGAGATCTGCCTGCCTCTGCCTCTCAAGTGCTGGAAGTAAAATCAGGCATCATCACATCTGGAAGAACATTTCCTTTTAATCACACAAAATAAGAGACAGACATGATGGCTCAGCAGGTAAAGGAGCTTGCTGAGAGAGCCTGGAGGCTAGAGTTGAACCTGTGAACCCCTGTAAAGGCAGAAAGCGAAAGCCAATGCCACAAGATTGTTCTGTGACCTCTATGCAAACACACACAAACACCATCAACACACATCAATAATAAGATCAGTGAGGTTTCAAAGTACATGAAGTGTACAGAGCTGTGAAGAGCTGCAGCTGAATTGACACGTAAGAAAATATTTAAAATATTTAAAAACAAATCCATGTGACTGGAGCCGATGGCTCAGGAGCTGAAAGCACTTAGCAGCTCTTCTAGGAGACCCAAATACAGTCCCTAGCACCCACACCAGGTAGCTCACAACTACTGGTAACCCTGACTTCAATCTCTTTGGATTATTTCATGCATGTACCCATACACAGACGCACAAGGATAAATCTTAGAAGATAAACAAAAGAACAAATTCATAATGTAGCACATATCATTTTGTGTTTGCTTATTTGCTTGGTGTTTTGAGAGGGGGTTTTCTGTGTAGCCCTGGCTGTCCTGGAACTCTCTCTATAGATCATGCTGGCCTCAAACTCAGAGATCCTCCTGTCTCTGCCTCCTGAGTGCTGGTATTAAAGGCACATATATCCTTTTTCACCAACATTAAAAATATCTATCAGGGAGCTGGAGAGATGACTCAGCGATTAAGAGCACTGGCTGCTTTTCCAGAGGTGCTGAGTTCAATGCCCAGCACCCACATGGTGACTCACAACCATCTGTAATGGGATCTGATGGCCTCTTCGACCACGCAGGCATACATGCAGATAGAGCACTCGCATACATAAGTATCTATCAGGTGTGTACTGACCATCACAATTTAGAAGTTTAAATGAGCGTAGCTGGATATGATAGCTCAAATTTATAATCCTACCACTTGTGACATGAAAACCTGTGATTTCTACTGGAGACAGAGTTACAGATATGGCAAGTATCCCTATGGCTTGCAGCCTATTCCCAGAATGGAAGAAAATGCTGAGCTTCCGTTCCCACGTGCACGGCCACTTTGTGTGCCCCACCCAGTCCCTTAACGGGACTTGCCCTAGCTGCTGTGAGTCCGCTGCCCATGAATCCATGCTACCCACGAGAACTGCAGCCAGCAAAGCTACTGTGTTCCAAAGGAAAGCACACCCCTTCCACAGACTCACACCAGAGAGCCTCCACCGGACTGGATGATGCCAACCCACTCCCTCTGTGACCACCTCAACCCAAGGCACAGTGCCCCCCACAGTCCCCGTGCTCAGATCAAACATGTCTGCAGCTAAGACCAGTCCTTGCTCAGCCCCCTCCTTTCCTGTGTATCTGCCGTTGTCTGTTCCCTCTCTGAGGGCGTTCTCTTAACTACCACACGCCATGTTTCTAGGGACATGGACCTTCTAAATACCATACACAGAATCCCTGGTGACCTGCGAGTTAAGAAATGCAGTAGAGGAGCTGGAGAGGTGGCTCAGCAGATAAGAAGAACATTGGTGCTGGGTATTGAACCACGATCAAAATTCTCATGGCCACTCACAACAACCATCTGTAACTTCAGTCTTGGGTGGTGCCCTCTTCTGGCCTCTGTGGGTACTGAATGCACATGGTGCGCATACATTCAGTCAAAACATCCATACACGTAAAAATAACTAATAAAAATATTTTATTAACAGAAATTCAGTAGCTGGGCAGTGATCGTGCATGCTTTTAATCCCAGAACTTGGAAGACAGAGGCAGGCAGATCTCTGAGTTTGAGGCCAGCCTGGTCTACAGAGAGAGTTCCAGGTCAGCCAGGGCTACAGAGAAACCTGGTCTCAAAAAAAACCAAACCAAAAAAGAAAAAAGAAAAAGAAAAAAAAAGAAGAAAGAAAAAAGAAGAAAGGAGGAAGGAAAGAAAAAGAGAAAGAAAGGAAGGAAAAGAAGAAAAAAGAAAAGAAATACAGTGATTAGTAGAGTCAGTCAAATATTAGGCAGGCTGGGGCATCCTGCAGATGATGGGAAGGAAGGACTGGAGGAGCCAGAGGGGTCAGGGACTCCACAAGAACACAGCCCACACAATCAACTGTCTGACCTGGACTCATGTGGGCTCATAGAGATCAGGGAGCCTGTATTAGTCTGGCCTGGGTCCTCTGTCTATGTTATGGTTGTGTAGCTTGGCGTTCTTGTGGGATTCCTGAGAATGGGAGCTGAGCTGTCTCTGACTCTCCTGCCTGCCTTCAGGACTCTGTTTTTCCTACTGAGTTGCCTCATCTAGCCTTGGGGTAAAATGTGTGTCTGGTCTTATTGTTGCTTGTCATGTCCTATTTACTTGATGTCCCTGGAAGACATGGTCTTTTCTGAGGGGAGGTGAAGGACCGGGAGGTTGGATCCAGGGAAAGGAGAGGTAGGGACAGGGAGGGGAAACTGCCATTGGGAAGTTATATATATATATACATATATATATATATATATATATAGAGAGAGAGAGAGAGAGACAGACAGACAGACAGACAGACAGACAGACAGACAGACAGAGACACACTCAGACAGAGACAGGGAGAGAGAGACAGACAGAGAGAGAGGGAGAGAGAGAGAGAGAGAGAGAGAGAGAGAGAGAGAGAGAGAAGCTCAGCAGAGGCCTGCCCGGAGGGAAGGATCCCCTGAAGTCCCACACTGGAATGTTACAAGAACAAACTTTACACATGTGTCGTATCACACTTGACATTGGAGAGATACTTGTATCAGCTGTTGGCCCCAGTCTAACATGACTAATGGAGGAACAATGCCTACCCCAGCCACATCCCTGTTTAGAGCAGGCCAGGCACTGGTCTGAAGCAGTTCCGAGGGTAGCTCAATAATCATCAGAATGTCTTAGGAAGCTGGTACACTCCCCCCGCCCCCATTTTAGGTAGGAGGAACATGAGGCACAGGCAGGCTAATTAGCCTGCCGAGGGGCAGTCACAGAATGTGGAAGTTGGCACTTTTGACCATAATCCCAGCTTCTGTGCACTTGATCACTGCTCTGGAGCATGCCTTCAGATGTAGGGAATACTGACCGCCCAGACTTCAGATAAGGCAGCTTATCCCCAACCATGTGACAGCAGAAATATCCGGTTACAACTGTGGGATGTGCCTCGAAGGGCATATAGAATCCAAAGAGCCAGTACGAGACTTCTGGATAGAGTGTCTGTGGAGGTTCAAGTTCAGTCAGGCAGGCATGGGACTCAAGACTTGAAGAAACTCGACCCTTAGGCTGGACAAAGACAAAAGCATAGGAGGAGCCAGGGAGAAGGAACAGTACATATAATTTTGCTATGGCTATAAATCATAATGTAAATATTCCAAGGAGATACAAGTTTGCCGGAGGGTCTGAGACCTTCAGGTTGAGGACAGCTGAGATAGGGGCTTTGAGATAGGAAGAGAGCTAGCAATTCTGAGCTATGGAGTCTGCAGATGAGCTAATTCCTAAGAGAGATGATATATACATGTTCTTTTACCTCAGTCTCCAATGCTCAGTAGGCTACAGGGAGAATCCCATTAAACTCCTATGAACCAGGTGTGTGTGTGTGTGTGTGTGAGAGAGAGAGAGAGAGAGAGAGAGAGAGAGAGAGAGAGAGAGAGAGAGAGAGAGAGAGAGAGAGAGAGCTGGATATATGCTGTGTACATGTAAAGGCACATGAAGAGGCCAGAGGTTCACATCTAGATGCCTTCCTCAGTTGCTGCTGCTTCCTCTTCCTCTTCCTCCTCCTCCTCCTCCTCCTCCTCCTCCTCCTCCTCCTCCTCCTCCTCCTCCTCCTTCCTGAGATAGGGTCTCTCTCACTGAACCCAGAGCTTCCCATTTTGCCTGGACTGCTTAGCCAGCACATCTCCAAGACCTTCCCTGTCTTCAATCCCACACTACCCTGCAGATGTTAGAGATGTGCATAAGCCAGGCCAGCCAGTTCTGAGTATGTGAACTCAGGTAATTATGCTTGTGAAGCACATCACCCACTGAGTCGTTTGTGTTGTTCTCTCTTTAAATCTATGCTCCCCTTTCTAACCTTCAAAACTGCCCTGAGAGGTATCTGTTACAGTCATTGCTGACAAAGGGGTTCTTGGCTCAAGGGTGCAAAGTGTAGCTCACACAAAGCAGTGAAGAACTCCATGGGCATGGCTCCTTTGACACCCTGATCATTATTAGAGAAGCTACTCCATCGACCTTCTTTCCAGAGGAGACAGAAGAAACCACCTGAGCTTTCGCAGTGAGGATGTGAAGGCATTGTGGGATTAGAGTCCTTACTAACAGGCTTGCCTTCCATACCGTAAGGAATAGTGGAGTCTGACTTCCAGGTCACACAGGTCCGATTCCCAGGCCCTGCCCTTTTGGCCAGGCCATACCCACTCATTGTCATTTGCCTCAGGCATCCAGGTACACAAATGACCTGGGAGCTTCCCAGGTCATGGTGAAGGGCAAGGCTTGGGGACTGGCAACTGCCAGCTTTAGCTCTGTGGGATCAGGTGAGGTGAGACATGTAAATGCCAAAGAGTTCAGTAAACAAGACAAATCATATTTATGGGGTTTTTTTGTTTTTTTTCTTCCATTTATCCTGTGTGCCGTGTACACATGTGTATGTATATATGTTTTATGTATTTGGGCACACGCATGTGAGTTCATATGTGTGCTCATGTGTTGGGAATCATCTCTAATTGTTCTTCCACCTTACTCAAGGTCTCTTAACCAAACCAGGGTCTTGCTAGGCAGCTTGCTCTGGTCTCTGGTCTCCACAATCCGATGCTGGAGTCACAGGAGTGCTGCCACACCCGCTTGGCATTCACATGGATGATGGGGGCCAGAATGCCCAGTCCTCATGATTGTGCGGCAAGCATTTTCAGCACTGGGACACCCAGCCCCACTAAATCGTATTTTAATACAATATTTTACTGTAAGATTGATGCAAAAAAAAGCCAGATGAGCAAATTAGGAAGAATATTTTAAATAAAGCCGAATTGGTCTCTGCACCTCACCTTGTCCCAGTTCAACCCCGCTAGGACCCAAGAGCTCAGTGTACAGCTTTCTCTTTGTGCCTCAGTTTCCCCATCTGTAGGGTGGAAAACACAATCCTCTCCTTGTAGAGTTTCTGAGAAATGAAATGAGCAGTAGGTAGGAAGTGTCCCCCACATCACGATGACAATCTAGACAGGTGACGATGGTGGTGGTTATGGCAGGAAGATACTTTTGACATTGGAACAGAGTGGCAGCTGAGTCACCCTCCCTGGTCTGTCTGACCCATGTGTGGGTGTGTGGGGGAAAAGGCCCTGTGTTTTGGGGATACACTTCTCTGGGAACCTGAAACCTCGAGTGGTAGAGAAAGAGAAATGCTAGGCCAACCTTCCTACTTAGAAGATGCCCTACTATGGTCATAGAAGCTGAAGGACTCTCCTTTCTGATGCCTTGGGAAACTGGCAGCCTGCACCCAAAGTCCTCGAGGATCCTGGACACTGTTGCCAGGGCAGCCAGCATAGGCATGGAGATGGAAATGGCCACACTGTCCCAGGCATGAGGCCTATGTGATGGCGGGAAGCCTGTGCATGCCCCTGTCCACTGCACGGCCTGGCTGGCTGAACCCTTTCTACCTGCCCCCACTGGTCTGGACTCTCTGGCTCCCCAAGCCAGCCACATCCTCTGCCTTCATCTTCCTTCCCCACCCTTGCCCTACACATGTGTCCAGAGATTTCGTTTGTCCCTATACCTGAGTGCCTCACCTTTTGTGAACTTCCAACCATTCTCAAAATGTAGCATAGCTATGCCACGTAGCAGGCTTTGAGGCCCCTCCACTAGAGGTGATCAATCTTTAAGGAATTACCAAGCATAGCTCAAGGTAGCCTTCACTGGGGGCACCAGGCAACCCTAGAGTGAAGGACTGGTGGCACTGCTGTCACCAAAAGGTCAGACCTTTCAGTTGGGTACCACTCTGGGTGTGGCCGCTGCACAGGCCCCAGCATCATCACCGCCTGCGGACCATCAGAAATGCAAATTCTCAAGCTACCCCAGAAACCTACTGATTCAGAATGGGAGTGACCTACGCCCCCAACCCCCAAGCTGTACAGCCTCTCTGCTGCTGACTCCAGGTTGAGAAGCAAGTGTCCAAAGAGCTGAGGTCAGCTCCCTCCTAGGCTGTCCCCAGCCTGCTGGTGAGGGTTAGGGTGAGAGCCTTGGATGGCTGTCTTTAAGCACCAACAATCTCCCCAGCCCAGGCTGTAATGTGCGACATCGGGCTACTTCCTACCCTCCACCCCTGAAAACCCTCTACATCCTCTGGGGGAAGGTCTCCTAGGGCGGCGCTGGGTCTACTGGGGGGAGGGGAGGGGAGCAGTAACTGGGGCAAGGGGAGGGGCAGGGAGAAGATGCTCTTCTTCGTGGCTTTCGGATTATCTTTCAGCAGCTGGGTTAAAAATAAGGCTGGTAGTTCTGGAATGGTGTGGGGCCATCACTCAGCACACCCACCTTGGGGAGCCTTTACCACCCCTATCCCACTCCCTTTTCCCCATCACTAGGCTCCCAGCTGCTTAATTAAAGCCAGCCTTCCCCACCCACCCGTTGTCCACACCAAATATCAGTGGCTTCGAGGAGCCAGAAGGGGTACAGTCTAACTCTAGGGCTCAGCTTGGTCTGTTTCCCAGCCTGGAAGACCCTTCCCATCCCTCCATGCTCAGCCACACCCAGGCTTTGGCCATTCACTTGCTACAACTTTGTGGTCTGTCTGTGATGAAGCAGGCACGATTCTAGGTCCCTTCAAACACAACTGCTGACGGAACACCCCTGAACCCCTGTTAAAGTTAATGCAGGGCTCAGCCAAATTCAGTCCATGGTCAAATACGGCCCCTGACTGGTTTTGTACCAGCCTGCCTAAAAATGGTTATTTTATTAAGTGGTTGGGGAAAAAAGCCAAAGGAGTAATATTTTCTAACACATGAAAATGGTCTGGGATTCAAATTTCAGTGTCTGTATAAAGTTTTAGTGGCGTGCAGCCACACTCATTCGTTTGTGTACTGTCTGGAGTTAGGTGGTTGCCATGGAGACTGTAGAATGAGCAGAGCCAGAAGTATTTCCCTTCTGGTCTGTTAGAGAAGAGTCTGCAGCCAGCCCTCTGTTCTATGTAGAATGAAATGTTTCTTTTTCTCCTGAGATCACTGATGCTCATTTGGCTACCTGTTGAGCGCTTTGCACTCGGTTTGTGCCATGGACTCCTGGACAGGCATGAACATCGTGGAGTACAGTCACCTTCTAGGGATCCTTGCCCACCAGGTGTCCCTGCCACACACCCTACGCAGTAGCAGGAAACAAGTTGCTAAGATAGTTAGCTAAGTGGCCGGGAGGAGGGCTCGCTTGGTGAAGCACGGCACATGCAGGAGGACCTGAGTTTGGATCCCTAGCTCAATGGGGATCTGCAATGTCAACCCTGGGGAGGCATAGACGGATGAATCCACGGGGCTCGCTGGCTGGCCACTCTAGCCAAATTGGTGACTCCTGGTTCAGTGAGAGACCCTGTCTCTAAATAAATAACTGGAGTGGATCCTTCCTTTCCACCTTGACACAGGTTCTGGGGACTGAACCCAGGTCTCTAGGCTTACAGCATCTTCACTTCCTGAGCCAGCTAGCCAGCTTTTCACTGTCTTAATGGTACTCTCTGAAGCACAAAAGCTTCAACCTGTAATGAGGTTGAATTATCCTTTCCTTTTGTTATCTGGTCTTTTGGTATCCTATCTAAGAATGCTTGCACCTAAACCAAGTTCATGAAGATTTCCTTCTATGATCTCTTCTATGTATGTTTGCAGTTTTCATTTTCCTATTTAGAGATGTGAGGATTGCTTCTAATAAGGGGTGGGGGGAAGGGGACTCTGTCACCGTTTTCACAAGAGGGAAAACCAAGGAAGAGAGAAGTCAAGACACTTACCCATTGGATTATTAAAGTGAGAGTTGAGCCTTACATGGCCCTGCTCTGGAAAGATGAAGAGTCTGGGGGGAGAGATAAGACAAGGTGAAATGTCTCGAGAGTAGGATAAAGGGAAGATTGCCGGGAGGAGAGCGCCCCCTGGGCAGGTTACACGACCATAGCTGGCATCTTATTATCTGTATTTTATATTATGTAAACACAGATATAAATTTATTTTTCTCATATTTTAAATTTTAAAGATATAGCTTATAAATACTATATATCATAAAATATTATGAATTTGCTGTAGGAAACTTTGGAAAGCAAGTAGTTTTATAAAGGAAAAACTGCCACTCATATTTAGTGTTTGGAGGTGTTAAGAGCATAATACTGGGTAGATTAAAATTCCTGGGCCTTGATTTTTTCCATCTGTAAAATGGTGATATAAACAACCCTGCAGACATAGCATAAAGTTCCTGAATTATATATAGCCAAGCAATATACAGAAATCACTTGGAATGGGTGGGCCCTGTTATGATAGTTAATCTTAGTTATCAACTTGGTGGGATCTATACCCACTCAGGAGACAAACCTCTGAGCACACTTGTAGGAAAATCTCTTCTTTAGATTCACTGAGGCAAGCAAACCTGCCCACTATAGGCGGCACCATTCCCTAGGCTTGGGGTCCAGACTACAGAAAAAGGAGGAGGTGAGCTGTACACAAGCATTCATCATTCTCTGCCTCCTGACTTTGGATGTGGTGTGACCTGTCACTCCAAGCTCCTGCTCCCTCAACTTCCCCTCCGAGATGGCCTATACCCTCCAACTGTGAGTCAAAATAAGCCTTTGAGTGGCATTTATCAGGATATTTCATCACAGTAACTGGGACAGTAACTAAGACACCAACCCAGAACAGATCTCATGTAAGCTTTTGCAACCTTTGAATGTGGATGCATTCCATTTAAAGTGGGCATCAGAGGTGGCATTGGGGGTGTGGGTTCAAGATCTAAGCACTACCTGCCTCCAGTCCTATGCAGAGCTTCCCCACCATGGAGGCTCATCCCAAATTCCCCCGGGATGAGGAGCGGGAGATGCATCTCCAGATGATTGTGTTTTATGTAGTGATGGTCTGCTTACAAGAGAAGCCTCCTGTACAGAATCTGCTCCAGCAAGGGAGTGGGAAGGTGGATGGAAATGCAGTCCTTCCAGCCTTAGATGCAAGAGTTGGCTCACTACATTCTAGTTACTTGTCCTATTCCGGTGGTTGAAAAAATAGTCCCAGATACCCACCTCCTGATAACAGGATCTTGTGAGCATCCCCTTACATGGCAAACAGGCCCGGCAGATGTGAGATGGGGATTGTGTGGGGTTAGGTAGGTCCTACATGTAATCACGGGTACAATAAGAGGCATACTAGGAAGAGCTGACAGTGGAGAAGAATTGGTGTATGGAGACAGAGATGTGCCCGAAGGATGCAGGAATGGCCACGAGCCAAGGGTCAGGGTGAAGCTGGAAAGCAACAGCTGGGCTTTCCTCCCAGTAAGAAGCAACCCTGCTAACATTCGACGTTAGCCCATTGACATTCCCAAAAGAACGTTCAGCTCCAGAAGTAAGAGGAAGAGCCTTTAGTTGTAAGTTGCTGCCATTGGTTGTAGCAGCAATAAGAAGCTGCAACTGCTAAGGTCACACTCATCTCTGAGACACCCTAGTTCCCTGGAGAAGAGATGCTGGCATGGGACATTCACATAAAGCTTGCAGCTAGAAAGGGCTGAGGCTTCTCCAGTTGCCAAAGCGTGCGTGGTTCAACCCCAGTCTCACAGTCTTTTGGATAACTACCAGCCTTCAGTCACAATCCTGAACAGCCAGCAACTGAAAACAGCCTTAAGCCAATCTCTTCCTCCAGGGGCACTGTGGGGACCCTGCAGCTCTGCAGCCTGTCTGAGGGGCCCCAGAATGGGTGGTTACCAGCAGGGTCCCTCCCCTGAGGTGGCTGGTCTGTGGCAGTCAGTAGTTATCAGTAAGACTGTGAGGCTGGGGTTGAGCCACACTTTGGCAACTGGAGAAGCCACAGCGGGGCCTCACGGGCCTGCAGGCCCACCAGAGCTGACTGTGCAGGTGACAGGGGTCTTCCGGGCCACTCAGGAAGCTTCCCTTCCAAAACAGTTCATTCATGGGCTGAGGTATATATTCAGCTCATTCATGGGTAGCAGATATACAGAGGATGCTTGCCAAGCGTGCGCCAAGCCTCAGTTTCCAGGACAAGCACCAAACGGGGGGAGGCAGAGAGAGAAGGAGTACACCTCCTTATTTTGTTTTTTTTTAAAGGCAGGGTCTCTCTATGCAGTTCTGTAATTTGCTTTGTAGACCAGGCTGACCTTGAATGCGCAGAGATCCTGCCTGCCTCTGCCTCTTAAGAGCTAAGGTTAAAGACATGAGCCACCACACCTGGCCCACACTTCCAATTTTTAAATAACATTTTACAAATGACTGGGAAAGTAAACCTTGAAGGGATAGCATTTGGAAGCCACCGTGCTAACGAACCAATGGATGTCTTAGTTTAGGAGCCCACCTTCCTGGTTTTCTAACGGGGCTGTGAACACAAAGACTTAACTGAGCCATCAAGATTAAGATCACAGACTCTATGATCGTGTCTTGTGGATCTGAATCCCAGACGCCATCCCCCCATCCCCTTCCTAGCTGTGTGACCTGCACAAACCACTTAACCTCTCTGTGCATTCATTACTCTTCTGGAAAAAAAAAAAATGAGGCTAATAGGCAGATTTCTCAGGCGTCTCCTGAAGGTCACACTCTGGTTTTATTTCTCTTCTTTGAATGTGTGTTAAGTCTGGTGATTGGACATCGCTTAGCTGTAAGTTTATAAAAGACTCACTCCTGTCTGGCTTGCAATCTGCACTAACAGGTGGGTAGGCTGGAGAGCCAGCCCACACACACCAACAGAAAAAGAACGAGCCTGGAATTCCGTTGTGACTCCCACCAAAATAAGAAGATGGAAGAGGGCGGGCCATAGATCAGAGGTTGAGCGCCTTCCTAGCTAGCTAGCAGTGTGCTGCAAGCCACACAGCAGCCAACAGGAGAGCCCCTCGGGCTTAGGGGCTGACTTAATGTGGTGCCTGGCAGGGCTCACCTCCCACAAACGGTAGCTGCTACTTTTTTGCTGACAGGGTGCTTTGTCTCCCTAAGGGTTGAACTTGCCACCCTGGGGTGTCTGGGTTCACTGGGATCCTCTGCCCCGGAGCTTGCTGACTTAGCTGTGAGTGTGCTCATGCTGCCCCACCCACCCAGTGAGAGTGAGTTGTCCAGGCCGTGGCATCCAGCAGACCCAAGTCAGCAGACATCGCCTGCCTAAATAAGGACAAGGCGCCCAGGATTGCTCTCCCTGGGCCCCAGGAATGTGACAGCTGAGCCCTCCCCACTCAGCACCGCCCTGGCCTCCAACCCCTCCCCAGGTGGAGCTCAGCTGTGGCATTCCAGTTTTCTCCAGAGCAGCCCCCAGTGTCACCAACACTCGTCTCAGCCCCACCCCAGGTTGAATGGATACTGATAAGGCCTCTGGGAGGAATTCCAGGCAGCTCCCATGTGCTCCTGGGGCCTGGCAGCTCTGTCCCCAGCCCTGTCCCCAACACCTCCGCTGAGACCCTGCAGGAAAAGGCTCCAGAGGGATCTCTCCTGCCCACAACCATAAATCTCACTCCCGGTTCCAAAGGCTGTCCTCGTGACAAAACCAGTGTAGGCCGTGCCAGGCACTGGGCTCCAGAAGAGATGTTCACCAATCAACAGCGATAATGATGAGTTCTTGTGTATGGGATGCTGGAAAGCCTGCAGCCACTGTGGCCAGGCAGCACACTGTCAGGAGACCTGTCCCAGATGTGCCTGCTGAGGGATAGTTGGAACAGGGAGACTCTATTGACACATGACCTGGGTTCCAGCCATTCCCTCCCTCCCTTATTTTTTATTACATTTATTTACGAGCTGATTGGTGTGAGTGCGTGTGTGTGACCATGAGCATCATGTGAATGCTCGTGTGTGCCTGTAGCCCTGTTCACTGTCCTTCAGCTGCTGTCTACCTTTTGTTGTTGTTGTTGTTTTTTTTTTTGTTTTTTTCTAGACAGGGTTTCTCTGTAGCCCTGGCTGTCCTGGAATTCACTCTGTAGACCAGGCTGGCCTTGAACTCAGAAATCCACCTGCCTCTGCCTCCCAAGTGCTGGGATTAAAGGCGTGCCTTGTTAGCTTTTGTGAGACAGGATCTCTCACTGGCCTGGAGTTCCCCAAAGTAGGCTAGGCTGGCTGGCCAGTGTCAGCTCTTTTCCCAAACTGGTATTACAAATATACTAACAAACCCTGTTGTTGTTGTTGTTGTTTTATTAGATTTACTCAGTTTTTATTTCACGTCTACCTTTTTTTTTTTTTTTGGCCTATGTGTATATGTACATGTACCACATGCACACCTGGTGCCCACAGAGGTCACAGACATCACAGATCCCCTAGATCTGTGTTACAGATGGTTATGAACCACCACGTGTTTTCTAGGAATTGAACCCGGGTCCTCTGGAAGAACAGTGAGTGTTCTTAACCACTGAGCCACCTCTCCAGCCCCTTGTTTTATTTCTTGACGAGGATTCTGAGGGTCCTCATCTTGAGTGGCAAACACTCCACTGACTGGCCACCTCCCCAGTCACAACTCTACCGATGGCACGGTCTCATCAGCTCACACCCTACTTTCTCCTACCTCTGTGCCTTCACATAGGTGGCTTTACTTTCTGTGCTTTGATTTCCCCTTTGTGAAATGGAAGAAACCCCAAGTCTTGGTATCTGGGGAACCAGAGACCATCCGGGTACCTGACTAAAAGCAGCTGTAACTATACCCAGAGCCAATCAGGACTGCCCAAGCCTAGGGAACATACCAAACCAGGAAGCCCACTAAAGGAGAGAAATGACCCTGTCTCTCTCACAGCTAAAACCCCCACATCACTGAATACCGTGCCCAGCACACAGTAGGTATACAGCTGTAGTAATGAACTTTACACCCAACACATAATAGGGGCATACGAGTTGAGGTTTTGCTCTTGATGTAATGAATGTGACTCAGACTTCTCCGGAAAAATAGCCCACCCACACAATGAAGGTATTTAAAACCAAAAAAAGTAAGGAATTTGATACAGTAATTCAGAAACCTTTGCTGAGCCTTTTAAGAGGTTACAGGCCTGGGCCTGGAGTGGTAAAAAGAAGGAGCATAAGTTGTCCTACCAGGAAAAGACAGAGAAGCAACAGGCGCCATGCCTGGTGACCAACCATGTGAGGAAGGATGTGGAGGCCTGAGATGCTATTAGAAAGCAGTGTGGCCTTGTGTGTGTGTGTGTGTGTGTGTGTGTGTGTACACTTATTCTCTGTCTCTGTGTGTGTTCACTCGCTCTGTCTCTCTGTCTTGCTCTCTGTCTCCTTGTGTGTGTCTGTCTCTTGCTCACTTTCTCTCCTTCTGTCTGTCTTATTATTGGGGATACAGCCTTCCCATTAACTCTGGGGCTCCTCGGCAGGTGTTCTTTCCAAAACCTCCCAGAGCCCACACTCCACCCTGAGCCACACCCCTAACTC
Source organism: Mastomys coucha (assembly GCF_008632895.1). NCBI lineage: Eukaryota > Metazoa > Chordata > Mammalia > Rodentia > Muridae > Mastomys > Mastomys coucha. The sequence continues at coordinate 149,327,345 of NW_022196897.1, forward strand.
CCACACTCCACCCTGAGCCACACCCCTAACTCCCACACTCCTACCTGAGCCACACCCCTAACTCCCACACTCCTACCTGAGCCACACCCCTAACTCCCACACTCCACTGCTCTGAGCCACACCCCTAACTCCCACACTTCACCTCTGAGCCACACCCCTAACTCCCACACTCCACCCTGAGCCACACCCCTAGCTCCCACACTCCACCCTGAGCCACACCCCTAACTCCCACACTCCTCCCTGAGCCACACCCCTAACTTCCAAAGAATAGAAAACTCAACAGTCAGCAGCCTGGAGACTGAACTTTGAGTTAACTACCAAAGGAGAGCTTTGTGGCATCTTGCCTTGTATGATTTTTTTTTTTCCTTTTGTCTAACTTCTTTAATCTGCTTTTGGATTTTTACTTATGGTTTTATAAAACTCTTTGAACACAATTAATTTAGGTTTAAGAAACTCAAAATGCTTTTAAATAGTAAGAGACAACTCTTCCCGATGGTAGGTGGATATGCCAAGATTGGGGATGGTACCTCAGTAGCTAGCTTCTGGAAACCTTGCCTTAGCCCCTAGTCACAGGGCTGGTCCCTAGGATTGTATCTGGGCTGAAGTCATGTTCTAGACAAGCCATGTTATAACAGTGGCGGCTCAAGGTTGGGATGTGGCAAAAGCAAGCAAGGAGGTGGATCAATGATGGGTGCTGTTGTCATTGTTGTTTCTACCCCATGGATGTAAACACAGCACACAGAGCACAGACTTCTGAGGGGTCGAATCCCACCAAGAGTCACAAAGTTAACCCAAGTATATCTTTAAGCAGTGGTAGAGGCCTCCCACCCAAACAGGAGTCAGGTGAAGATAGAATGGAACCACCCTACAGAGAGCCCCACATTCTGTAACTGTGCTTAGAGATTTGTTCTAGAAGTTTGCTGGCCCGGGGGAGAAGTGATGAGTACCCTGCATGACCTGGCTCAGCACAGAAACCCTCAAATAGCACATTCAACAGCTGCCCAAGAAATTTAACGGTTGCCTGAGAAATTATGACTTACTTGGGAGTTTAAAATAATCTGAGAAAGGCCTTCATTCACAAAAATACAGAAAGGTCTCTAATATATGCAGTTTATAGAAGAAAAGTCCAAAACTTAAAACAGTACATATGATAAGCAAATTTCATGTAAGGAAGAGGAAATTACGGGACTGGAGAAATGGCTCAGATCTTCCAGAGGACGGGAATTTGGTTTCCAGCACCCATATGGGGAGGCTCACTCACAGCAGCCTGTAAGCAACTGTCTGTCACTCTAGGTCCAGGAGCTCAGAAGCCATCCATGGATACCTGCCTACATATGGGACACACACACACACACACACACACACACACAGGCACACACGCACACACGCACACACACACGTAAAAATAACAAAGAAAACAACAGGTGTGTGAATTTGCATTTGTTTAGAGCAGGTTGAACAGCACAAACTGCCTCTGTACTCCACCTTCGTCCATGCAGAAAAGAACCCAGGGGAGACACAAACCAGAGTGGCCCGTGACAAGATGCAGACATGGCCACAAGACAAAGATAAGACAAGATAGACTATGCTTAGGACCGAATGAATGTCACACACACACACACACACACACACACACAAATTCTGAGGGCTACTCAGTGTGTTGTCTGGTGTGTGTGTGTCTGTGTGTGTATGTGTGTGTGTATGTATGTGTGTGTGTCTGTGTGCATGTCTGTGTGTGTGTATCTGTCTATGTGTGTGTGTATCTGTCTATGTGTGTGTGTGTGTGTGTGTGTGTGTGTGTGTGTGTGTGTATGTGTACCTGCTGCCAATGTCTCTTAAAAGGTGAACTGAGCTAGGGTGGAAGGCAGCCAAGCCTCTAACAAACCCCTTTCCAGACGACCCACTCTGTGGCATCTGCCCTCGACCTGGGGATCAGAGTCTCGCCATTCACCCCTGACCAAACTCATGTAGGGCCACAGCAAGCTCCGTGAGGTTAGAAGTCACAGTTTAGAGACTGGGTGGCTAGGACCTCGTGCTAATTTCCCTCCCCAGATAGGATTGTGTGAGGCCAGGGCTGATGGGAAGGCCACTGCAGGAGTTAGGTGAGGGATAAGAGTTTGCCCGTTTATGGCTTTGGAGACCCTATGCAGTCCCTCCTGTCTGTGGTCCCACACCACGCCCTCCTCAAGGTAGCAAAAAAAACCCAGGCTCTTTCTGGGGTGACTACCAGGAGTGTGGAGCTTGGCGGGAGGGGGCTTGCACAGAGAGCTTGCCTTGTGTTAGACTGTCTGGCTCTGCGGTCAGAACCACCAACAGGAAGATAACGGTTATAGTAGTAAAATGGCAATTGCTGCTGGTGTGCCAGGCAAGGCAGACGGAACTTTAGAAACACTCTACACAACTTATTTCAACATGATCATACAATACCCTTGGCAGTAAGCACCAGATCCATTTCTACCACCTTCCACCGTTGGGGAAACCAAGGCTCCAGGAAAGAGCTTGCCTGGGGAGCAAGTGTTACCCAACCTCAGAGCCTGCACTCCTGAGCATGGATGCGCCTCTACACAGAAAGGCAGGGAACGTAAGGGAACTTGAAGCTAGCGACATTGAAGGCACAGAAGACATGAGTGCAGAAGAATGGAGACATGTCACGTCTAGGTCTCTGTGGGGGTCACTGGGACAAATGTTAGCAGGTCACCCACGCACCCTCTCTTCCCTGCAAGCAGAAGCTGTTGTAGTCAGGGAAGTGCTGCATTTGGCTAAAGTCGCCTTTGCATCTGGCTACACAACACAGACCCCTGGGATAGGTAAGCCCCAAGGTGGTGGGGGTGAGGGTGCTTTACCCCAGAGCAGAAGTTAGGGCACCTGACCTTCCTCCTCTTCTCAACTCCAAGCGTGCTCTGGCCATCTTTAAGTATGAAGCTAAAAGCTACTTTCTAGAGACAGCGGGAGAAAAGGCAACAAGATGGGTCATAAAGGGTGTACTAGAGTGGCCACGAGCCACAGCGAAGGCACCACTGGCAGCCTCAAGGGCCCACCTGGCCCTCCGGATCTCAGGGGCAGAACCAGAACCTATAGGAAGAAGCCACAGGAGGGCAGCAAGCCTTCCTAGCCTAGCAGATCCCAGGGCCAAGGCATCCGAAGTTGGTCTCAGCTGTGTCCAGCAGTGCTGTGCTCCCATGCTTGCAGAGGCAGAGGCAGTGAGTGACCTTGGTAGAAGTGGAGGGAAGACGTTCTGACTTTGGCTGGGTAAGCACTTCATAGCCTTGCATGCTTCAGTCATACACACCTTTGGAGGTGAGGAAAGGAAGGACCCTGCAACATGTGCCCAGTTCTGCATGGCACTCAGCGATGGCCTGCAGTGACCTGCAAGGCCACACAAAGGCACTGCCCAACAAAGTTCCCAGCAGTTAAAATGTTTTATGTCTATGCTGTCCAAGATGGCAGCTACCAAGCACTTGAAATGTGGCTACCACACCTAGGGACTGGAATGTTTAACCAGCTTAATTAAAATAGCCATGTGCGAGGCCTAGGGAGATGACTTAATTGGTAAAGTGCTTGCCCAGCAAGCATGGGGAACTGGCTTCAACCTTCATATGAAGGTCAGGTGTTGTGGCGAATGCCTGTGATTCCAGAGAGGGGGAGGCAGAGACAGGTGGATCCTGGGGCTCCTGGGTCAGCAGGCCTAGCCTATTCAGCTCGCTTCGGACCAGTGAATTATCCTGCCTCAAAAAAATAAGGCAGGGGCAGGAGAGATGGCTCAGCGGTTAAGAGCACCAACTGCTCTTCCAGGGATCCTGAGTTCAATTCTCAGCAACCACATGGTGGCTCACAACCATCTGCAATGGGATCTGAAGCCCTCTTCTGGTGTGTCTGAAGACAGCTACAGTGTACTCACATATATAAAATAAATAAATAAATCTT
>NW_022196897.1:149331525-149336694 GCF_008632895.1 Mastomys coucha
TTGTACACACACACACACACACACACACACACACACACACACACACACATACTATATGTAGCCGGTAGACATGGCTGCCATCTATTTTCACCAACAACCCCCACCTCTGGTCTCTGGTTCTGTTTCACTCCAGCCACACAGGGCTTCCCTGCCTCATTTCCAAGGGCCCGTTCTGTTCCAGGCATACTCCCGCAGCACATCTGTGACCCACTTCCCTCTGCACACAGCCTGCTCTTCCCAGAGTGCACGCTGATTGACTCACTCCATCTCAAGTACATCCTTAACTGCTTCCTTCAGTGTTGTCCTCCCAGGTCACTAAGTTCCTTCGGTAACAAGGAAGGAGGTCTCAGATCTTCAGGCTTTCTTGCCCAAGCCCGGCACACAGTGGGCTCTCCATAAACATGTGCTGAATGTGTTTGAAGGCTGAAGTGGGTGCATAGGGGGTGCCTCTGCCATGGAGGTCTTCTCCACGGCACGATGCTTGAGAACTGCGTAGTCAACCTGTTTTTTGAGGCCTCTGCATAGGCTGTGTACTATGCCAGTCGCTGGTGTGCATAACGCTGTGACTTCAGACCGGGTGGGAGCTCAGAGCCTCCCTGAGCTAAGTGAGACCTGAGGGACAGGCTGGCGTTAGTAAGGGGAACAGTGAGGAAAAGATGTTTCTGGCTAACAGAAGCACACATCTGAAGAACCATGTGGTCAGTCAGGAGAGAAGGCTGCCCATGGAAGAACTGTGACTGAACACAAGTGGTGGGACGTTAATGTGGGATGGCCTGATGGGGTGACCTGGGGGCCACAAAAGGAAGGCGCTAGAAACTCTAGGAATCTGTGGTTTCTCCTACAGTGACATCTCTAAAATCCGCACAGCATCTCCTCTGCCTAGTCCTCATTTCTCTCACAGTAGTGGGGGACAGGTCTACATGAAGTCAGACTCACCAGGCACTGTCACAGTCCCCTAAGCTGTCCACTCTCCATCCAGTGCTTGCTTGGATGCAGTAGAGGCTGTAAGTGTTCCTGTCACCCGACCCAAGTCCAAACCCAAACCAGAAGCAGGGTGATTTCCGATCCATGGAAGACTCAGTGGATGAGAAACAGAACAGGGGAGATGAGTGTTCATCCATCAGGAGGAAAATCCTGGGGGTCCCACTGCCTCAGACGAGTCCATGTGGTCCGATGCAGTGAGCCCGTCACACAAGCTTGTACTGACTTCCTCTCTCCCCTTGTCTCACCCTCCCACTCCCTCTCATCTCCTTCCTCGAATTATCTCCCAGATAAACTGCATACACCAAACCCCCATCTCTGGCTCCACCTTCTACAATACATAGATAAAGGGACCCATCCGTATGCTCGCCAGAGTGGGCTGGCATTGGTAGGGAATCACTCTGGCTGCATTCAGCAACAAGAGGAGGGAAGACCCAAGAGGATCCTTTAAGGGGACAGTGAGAGGGACGGATGGTGGGATAGCTGAAGGAAGAGGCCGGACTCGGGTTTGACAGGCTGAGGTGCTGCTGAGGCCTGGCTGGAAAAGCCAGGCTTGCCCCATGTCAGCCCTCTATCCCAGCCTGGCCCTGAGACCTGCTGCTGCAAAGACTATTTTTAGAGAGCTGGGTGTTTGCTTGGAGGATTTGAGGCCTGGCTTTATTTTTAACTCCTCTCCCGTGGCAGGGCATGACTGCTCCAGACTAAGGAAGGGAAGTGGAAGTCGGACCCAGCTTTGGAAGACCAGCATGGCCAAAGGCAACAGGACATGTGGAGCAGAAGGAAGCCCGAGGCTGGAGCTAGCTGGTTTCACCTACTCCACTGCCTCAGAGTCTGGGAGGGAGGAGGGAGATAAACTCCTTTGGTCTCTCCTCACTGAGCCCCCACAGGACTCCATGGCTATGCAGAGAAGCCCATAGTACCCCGTACCTCCTGTCATCCTGACATAACTCCAGGAGGCAGGACCACTGTTGCCCCATTCTACAGATGAAGAAAGTGAGGTGAGGGAGGAGGATAGAAACCCAGTTCCTCATCTTGGCTTATGGGGCCACCGGCTCTGCCAGACTGAAGCATGGCCAGGCAGCCAACACCTGCCCACAACAACAGGGTAAACTTGACCCCTAAGACCTAGGAGGCTGTCTCTACCTAAGGATGAGAGGGCTGAGGTAGGGCAAGTGAACTTGAGGCTTGCCTGTGCCTGATGCTTTGTGGGTTTACACTGGTCTCCTCCTCCATGAAAGACATAGTGTAGCTAACGAGAAGCTCTCCGGAGAGGAGGAAAGAGAGAAGCGCTCTCAGCACGGAGCCTGAATGTGGGGGTTTCCCCCCACCTTATACTGTGATAGATCCTCTCCTGGGCTTGTCACATGGCTGGACATCTCCAGATCCTCTCGACAGCCCACAAAGCCACTTGTCTCCTGACCTCTAACCTATGGAGGACACGAGGAAGGGGAATTTACAGAGAGAGCCAGGTAACACATATAGAGGCGCAAGCCTCCAGACCCTGACCGTTTCCTTGAGTTCTCAGGCTTTTCCCATACAACAGCCATGGCACAGTTGTCTACACCCCTAATTCCAGCATGCAGGCATCTGGACCCTTCCAGTTCTGACCCTGCATCCCCTGAGCTCAGCTGAGGTGCTAGGGCCAGGCCAAGCCTCCCTGGGAAGTAGCGACACCTGGGCACGTGCAGGGAAGGATGCTTTCCCCCTGAACGTGTAGCCAGCCAGCCTGTCCACCTGCTGTCCCTTTCCAGTCTGGCTAAAAGATCAGGTAGAGAGGCTGTGCAGAGAGCCCAATGGGGGTGGAGGGGCAAAGCCCCTCTTTCCATCGCACAGGCCCCTGGCCTTGGTCTATTAGATCCATTTATGTGCCCAGACACCAACAGAAGATTCACAAGTGCATCTCCCATCTGCTCCCCACCTCAGTCCTCAGTGCTCAGACCCAGCCCACCCACACACCCTGGCTGGTTCCCATCTCTTCCCAGGACTCAGTTTCTCCATTGTGAATCTGGCACCCTGGGCTTCATTCTCCCCAAAGAGCCTGTCATTTGACTGGATTTTTCTGAGGACAGATTCGAATGGGATGTTTGCCTGGGTTCTCTGCTCACCAAGCTTGGAAGGTCTCCCTAACACACTAACCTCCTAATTCTCTGCCTCCAAGCCGCAGCTGCCTCGTGTATATTTCGAGAATCCCACCCTGACAACTCAGGAAATTCCATCTACCACGGTCTTCAGACTCTGGGCGGCAGAGGGATTTGGTCCATCTGGTGACTCACGAAGGAGAGGCTCCCGGGAATGGCAAGACTCCGAGCTGGAGCCTTCCTGCCGTTTCACCCCATTTCTGGGGAGGTTAACGAATCTCCTGACAGAAATGCCAGGAGTCAAGTCATAGGGAAGACATCGCACAGCTGTCTGTGGGATGTCGAGAGTAATCGCTGAGGGCATGACACATGTGCTTATGTCCTCAAATAATTGACAAAGAAATAAAAGTGAAGCACATGATGCTGGCACTCAGGTTGTGGGGCTGTGGGGGCGGGGGCAGGGCAGCATCCATCTGGTGAGAGCCCCTTGGAGCTTCTCAGGGATTCTGAGGGCAAGAACATTGCACACTGCTTGGCCCAGAAAGTTCTCTCTAGGCACATAACCCACCCCTGCAACAAGTGCTCTTAAAATATCTGTTAGATGTACAGGGGTATTATGGCCACTGCGGAGGGGTATTTTGTGATTGTGCTTGCTTGTGCTAACCTACTCCAGGACTGTGAACCTCACCAGGACAGCCCACTGAAGTGGCTCTCAAGAGGGAACCCCTTGCTGCGACTCGGATGAGGCAGCATTCAAGGTTAAACGTAGATTTTCTTTTTTTTTTTTTTTAAGACAGAGTCTCACATAGCGTAGGCTGGCCTCTCACATAGCCACGGGTAGCTTCTCATTTATTCTGGAGCTGAGGATGGCTTTGAACTTCTTTATCTTCCTGCTCTGACCTCCTCAGGGCTGAAATTGCTGCTGTAATCTGCCACGCCTGGTTTATGTGGTGCTGGGGATCAAACCCAGGGCTTCCTGCATGCTCGACCAACATTCTCGCATGCTGGACAAGCCACACCACAGTTCAGGTCCAAAGACAATATACTACATGGAAATTTCCAAAACAACAGATTCATTAGCCGGGTGGTGGTGGCGCTCATCTTTAATCCTAGCACTTGGGAGGCAGAGGCAGGCGGCTTTCTGAGTTCGAGACCAGCCTGGTCTACAAAGTGAGCTCTAGGACAGCCAGGGCTATACAGAGAAATCCTGTCTCAAAAAAAAAAAAAAAAAGCCAGATTCATATTCACACATTTTAATAACTTCTATTACAGTCTCTTACTATAACTGCTCTGTTGTACCTCTAATTGTTATTGAAAATCTACTGTATGTGATTTAGAAATTAAACTCTATTGGAGGTCCTTACATAGGAAAAACATTAGTGTGTAAAGGCTCATTAGTATGCATGCTTGTTGTTATGTCTTAAAGCATCCACCATGAATAAGGGGACTTACACGGTTCCAATGAGCCCTAATGGTGCTTGAATATCTCTGAGAAGTTTTCTAGGTGGACCACTCCCTTAACCAGTCACTGGGAGCAAGGAGAAGGGCCCTGAAGTGTTCACCACTACCTCACTTGGTGCTCACGGAGACATTAAATATTCTCAGACACATGCAGAGAGATCTAGCTAACTAAATCGTGGTACCAACAAATTATGGGGAGATATCATGCATCTCTTGAAAATCTCCCAGAGCATCATGAAGGTAACTGTCATTATGAAAAAGAGAAGCAGACGAGAGCAGAGGGGTAAGTGGAGAGATTTTCCAAGTGGATTCTTAACAGCGGTTCCTTCAGAGGCCACTGGGGTAGGAAAGGGATTTTATTTTATTTATTAGTCTGTCTTTCCTTAAATTTTAATGAGTATGCTGTAGAACAATATTTAAGATGCAAAAAGAGGGCTGGAGAGATGGCCTCACCAGTAAACTACCTGCCCCATTTACATACCAACCTGGACTGGGATTTGCAGCACCCACACAGAAGCCAGACATGGCAGTGGTACCCAGCATGTGAGTGGGTGTGGATCCCCAGGTGAGCATTTAGTTGAAGATGTGTCTGTCCCCACGGCTACAGCTTCTCCTCTCTCACCACTTCCTCCAGGGATCCTCTTTCCTC
>NW_022196897.1:149336704-149343099 GCF_008632895.1 Mastomys coucha
GTTCTGGAACTAAGTTCTCTGATTTATCTCGAAAAGAATCCGAGAACTGGAATATTTATTACGTGACTTAGTAAGATTGCATGCCAGAGAAGTTGATCCTGAATCTATCACATTAAAATTCTTGAATCTATCACATTAAAATTAATCTATCAATTAAAAGTAGAAAATAGGAGAAAGAAAATACAGGAAACAAGTTAAACAGTAGCATAAGAAATTGAGCTGACTAACTAAGATATAGTGGCATATATCTTTAATCACAGCACTTGAGTGGCAGAGGCAGGAGAGTCTCTGTGAGTTTGAGGCCACCCTGGTTTCATAGTGAGTTCTAGGACAGCCAAGACTACACATAGTGAGAGACTCTATCTCAAAAAACCAAAGGTTTGGATTAGACAAAGTTTTTTTCAGGCAGCAAATGAGACAAGGTAGGTAAGTTGGACACGATCAAAGGATGCCATCACAAAAGTGAGAACTTTGTACACTAACTCTAAAAACAAAACAACAACAACAAAAGAGCAAAAAGAGCTGATCATAGTGGCCCACACTAGTAACACCAGGAGACTGAAATAGAATGGTCACAAGTTCAAGGCTACCCTGGGCAACATGGTGAGGTCTCATTACAAGACCAAATACAGAAAGGGCTGAGGGTGTAGCTCAATGGTAGAACACTTGCCTAGTGTGATGGCTCTTGCTGGCTGTCAAGTTGACTATATCTGGAATGAACTACGATCTGGAGGGTTCTTGAGGCTGGAAGACACAAGTTTCTGACATGGATCTTGGCAGGGAGATCTTGAGGCATAGTGGCCATAAAAGGTTTAGGCCTGGGCAAGGTAGTACATGCCTTTAATCCCAGGAGACTGAGGCAGGAGATCCCTGAGTTCAAGGCCAGCCTGGGACTTGTGTTCAGACTATAGAGAACTTTTACAGCTTAATCAAAAGAGAAAATACAACAGGTGTGATGACTCATCTATAAATCACAGCACCCTGGGGACTGAGATAGGAGACTTAAAAGTTCAAGGCTAGCCCGGGGGCTGTATAACGAGCTTCTATCTCAAAAACTCAGGGGGTGGGGTGGGGAGAGAACCCAATTAAAATGGAGAAAGAGATATTTCTTTTAAGAAAGTAGACAGAGAGCCAACAAGCTCGAGGAAGTTGACTAACATCCTCGGGCGTCCCAGAAAAGCTCATCAAAACTGCTCTGAGACACCTCCTCAGAGCAGCTGGATGCAAAACGCACAGGCCAAAACCCGGGAAGAAATCACTGGCATAGAATGGGAGGGGTCCACCCGGCAAGCATATCGAGGGCACTGGAGTTACCAAGAGAAGGCTCTCACTTTCACATTCTTGTTTTCTATGTATTGTGTGCAGTGTGTCAGGGTGTCTGCTACAGTGCTTGTGTGTAGGTCAGAGAACAACTTGAGAGAGTCCGTTCTCTCCATCCACTGAGGAATCCAACTCAGGTCATCAAGCTTGGTGATGTAAAGCCCAACCAACCCCATCTTTGAGAAGAAGCTCCATTTTGTTCAAGACCTGACCAGGGGCTAAACTCCAAGTCCAAGAAAGAAAACCACAAAGTCGGCTTGAGCAAACATCCTATGGCAATTCCACCTTAGCAACAACCAGTCAGGCTACAACAGCAGGGCCAAGGTCCATATAGATAACCTCAGACATCCTGCAGAGAATAGATAACCTAGCCATCCTGTTTGTCAGGTGGCTTGGCCGCCATGTTTACTTCCTGCAGATTACACCAGAAATGCAGTTTTTAAAACATTAACTTGCTGACCTGCATGGAAATTCCCCAAGCTTGCTAAAAACCACAATAAATACCCTACACCCCTAGACTCGAGGCTCTCACTTCTAGCCCACTGTGACAGTGACTGTGAGAATCCTTGCTTGCAAGCTCATAATAAAGACCCTTATGTGTTTGCATCAGAATTGGCTCCTCGGTGGTCTTTGGGGTCCCTGTGACAAGCGACAAGCGCCTTTACCTGAGGAGCCATTTCCCAAATGCCATTGCTCTTAGAGGTACACTTAAAAGTGTTTTCAGATAAATTATCTCAGGAACTGTAGAGCAGACTATTACAGAGAAACAAACAAACAAAAGAAAAAAACAACAAAACCCCAAAACTACATGTATAAAAGATGAAGCAAAATGGCCATGGTGCTAATGATTGGCAAGTCAAAGCAGATATAGTTGCTTACTATACTGGACTATATGTTATTTTATATGTTCTTTTATGATTTAAAAATATAAAGAGGAAGGATTTTATGTTAATACTAAAGATTTTATATCAAATACAAACTTCCACTTTTTCTTGAAAAAAAAATCAAGGACTGGGCTGGGGTACTGTAGCTAACATGGTGGGATGCTGGCCCACCATGCACAAGGCCCAGGTACCAAACAGACCCGGATGACGGTAGATACTCACAGTTCCAAGAGGAGACAGGATGGTCACAAATTTAAAGCCATCCTCAGCAACATAGAGTACGAGGCCAGCCTGGGCTATGTGAGACCTCGTCTCAAACAAACAAACAAACAAAAAAACAAAATAAAAAAAATCAAAAACAAAAAACTAATCATCAAAATTTGTGCTAACACTTAGCTAACTTCAGGCTAAGCTAGGTGTGCCAGCCTTCATATGGGGGACTTGAAGAGGCCAGGTTCCTATGTCCTAGCCAATGAGGTACAAACCTGCTACCTGTCAATAAAACAGATCACCTCTGTAATACCTACATGGGCAACCTCAGGGGACTACCCCTACCTTCCCGTCCCTGGCATTCGACACCCATCCTAACCTGGCCTGACCCAGCTGCCTGACTGCCCTCCACCTCCTCCACGCTGCTCAGGGGACTCATCATTTCCTGCATATTCAAACCTTGGGGATCCACCTGAGAACTCCCAGCTGTGGATGGCTTGCCCCTCACCACCTTCCAGCAGTTGCCTTTGCTACCCAGCCCCCAGCCCTTTTCAGCTCCTTCCTCCCTCTGTTCCAGTATCCATCACATCCAGTCCTGGACTTCACCCTCACACAGTGAATCTCTGGGGGATGCTGACCTTGACCGTTCACAACGTGCACAATGATACAACTCAAGCCTTGCTCAGAACAGAGGCATCAAACCCTGTGAAAGAAACCCAGTTATGGGGACATCGTACAGCAAAGAGGGGGCATTCTTGCACCAGGTCCTGTAATCTCCGATTCCCAGTGTGACTGACTCTGCTTGTGATAACCCCAGATCCAAACCTGGGCCAATTAATGCCACAGCCCCAACTCCTAACCATGGTGCATAGAAATTCAGTCCCTCACAAGCTACAAAGCCAGCACTCAACACAGGGTCTCCCAGAGGGCAGTTCATCCCCCAGGAAAGGATGAAGGCAGGGTCAAGAGACAGAAGAGCCAGTGTAGGGATATCACTCCGGTATACATTCTTCTAGTATGTTGGGGACTTCATCATGGGGCAGCTGAGTCCCAGCAGTGTCCCTTGCCTGCATATGGGGGACACAGGAGAAAATTAGAAGACAACAGCAGAGGTATGCATGGAGCCGCAGCCAGAGAGCTCAGCAAACAGACTGCTGTGGTCCCTGTCAAAGCTGTGAGGTGGATATCAGCCTTCTCCTTTGAGAAAGGAGGAAAGTGGGAGCTGGAAAGAAACTAGCAACAGGCAGTTGGGGCCCCACCCTCAGCCAAGGTCTGTGCTCCTTCCAGAGGGAACCATTAACTGTGGCGTAGGTGGATGTGACAACCAGAGAAGCTGAGGCATCTCCTCGCTTCCCTCCACCACCCAGACCTGTGACCCTAAAAGGAGTTAGAAAAAGAACTCTCGGCCACAAAATCCAAAAGTCTAGATGCCTCGGTGTCTGTGGGCATGATGTCATACTTTCAGTGCCTCAGTTTCCCCACATGGTCAAGAGAATGGCTAGACTATCTCTGAGGGTGTGGATGGCTCTAAGACTCAGAGCAACACTATCCAATAAAAAATGTGATGTAAATAATCCACATTCACAATTACATTGTTTCTAGGAACCACCTTTTAAAAAGTAGAAGGAAGTAGATAAAGTTAGTATCAGTAGTCTATTTTCCCCTGACACAGTGTATCTGAAATACAAGTATTGCAACATGTAAGCAGTAGGGTGTATACACAGTATATGCATCATATGTGTGTGTGCAGGTGGGTACCAGGGGTCAGTCTCAGGTGTGGAGCCTCCTCAGGAGCTGTCCAACATGGTTTCTCTCACTGGGACTGTAGGCTTGCTGATTAGCCCATGCTGTCTGCCCAGAGCCTCCAGGGCTCTCTTTGTCCACCTCCCCAGTGCTGGGATTACAAGTTCATGCAACCACAAAGTAAGTGTTTGTGTGTGTGTGTGTGTGTGTGTGTGTTTTATATTTTATGTTCTATGTGGGTGCGGGAGATCAAACTCAACTCCTCATGCCTTCACATTTATCAACTGAGCCATCTCCCTGGCTCTTTATAATTTATTTCTTAAAAAGCTAACAGCTTACTTTGCCTTCTTTTTTAGTAAGACTCTAAAGTCCAGGGTGTATTTATTTCCCACACGTCAGTCGGGAGTAAATGCATTTCACGGGCCCAGAGTCTCATGTGACAAGAGGCTAGCACACAGAACAAGAGTCTAGAACATTTTTCTGTCCACTGTCCATCTTAAAGGGGTGAGATGAGTGTTGGTACTCTTCCTTGGCCAGGGAGAGATGCCCTAGTTGTGGACTCTGAGCATAACCAAGCCGGAAGCCTAAAGCTAGTGGCTACAGAAAACAGAAGCCCAGCCTGGCTGAATCCTGGGAGCTGTTTCTGGTCTCTCTCATCCAGCTTACACACCAAAGCCCCAGGGAGGGGAGAGACTTCAAGGAAGATGCTGTGATCCTGTTCCCTCCTAACCCCAAAACTCCCTTAATTGGAAATTCTGCTGGGCTTGAACTGGAGCCCAGGGCCACTCCCATTCAGGGGCTCAGGCTGCATATTCATGAAGCCTCCAGTTCTTCTCCGGCTCCCCCTACACAGCTTCCACAGTGTGTGACTCGTGGGTACCAGATTCTCATTCCACACACCCAGGCCAGCTACAGGGCTTGGGGACCTTCTCAGTGATAGTACACACACTCAAATACACAGGTGCTGGCAAGGACCAGGGCCAGGAACCTAAAAGAGCATACAGTAGGATCTCTGTCTCGCTAGGGACAGTTTGGGGAAAGCTGTCCACGGCCAGAATTCATTGCTTTGTCTTTAAAACTGAACATGTTGACTGACAGTGATTTGCACTGCTGGCTTCTCTGGGCCAGTTGTGAGCTCAATTCTCCTAACCTCCTCTCTGTCCTATACGGCATGAGCATCCCACAGTCAGAGTAGAGAAACAACTTGGACAAGACCATGCAGCTGGTTGGTACAAGAGACTGTATATCATCTCACATTCTTCTGAACCCAGAATACATACACTGATTTGCTCCTCTCTGTCCCCAGGTGACCTAAGACAGTTCTGGGCATGGTGACAAATGCTGGTGACCCCAGCACTCAGGAGATGGAAGCAGGAGGAGCAGGAATCTGAAGCCAGCCTTAGCTACACAGTGAGTCTAGGTCAGTCTGAGCTGGACAAAACCCTGTCTCAAAGAATAACGAACTGAGCTGGGCAGTGGTCGCGCACACCCTTAATCCCAGCATTCCTGAAGGGAAGGCAAGCAGATCTCAGTGAGTTTGAGGCCAACCTGGTCTACTGAGTGAGTCCAGGACAGCCAGGAATATACAGAGAAACTCTGTCTCAAAACACAAAACATCAAAAAATTAACTGATGATCTTATAATGTATTAGTATGATTATAGTTCAGTGGTAGAGTATGTGCCTAGCTTGCCATCCCTAGCACCTCAAAACAAAACAAAACAACAGAACAACAACAAAAAAAGAGTATGTTATGTATAGAAAGGGGGACAAATATCCCATACAGACAGATTAACTTCAAATAATTCATCCTGTTTCTAAAATGTGACACTTTCGCTTGACTGTGAGCTGAACGTAATGTCTGGATCCCAGAGAAGAGGATATAGAATGAGTAACACTAAGGTTACGTTACAGAGTCCCTCGAGGCTGGGCTCAGAAGTGATGCTGTGTGGATGTCATGTGCCTGGTGTGACGTGGAGGGAGGGTGCTTATGTCTGAGGTCTACTCTGAGGTCCCCTCAGTCTGATTATTAGAAAAATATCAGACAAATCCAAATGGGGGACAGCACTCTGTAAAATAACTGAGTTGAATTCCTTCAAAACTGTGGTCTTCTGGAGAATTCCAAACAGGCTGATAGCCTCCTCAGGGGCGGCTAGGGAGTGTAAGGCACAATGTCATCAGGGGTGGCTAGGGACAGCAGTGTAATACAGCACAGTGTCATCAGGGGTGGCTAGGGACAG
>NW_022196897.1:149343110-149358278 GCF_008632895.1 Mastomys coucha
ACAGCAGTGTGATGCAGCACAGTGTCATCAGGGGTGGCTAGGGACAGCAGTGTGATGCAGCACAGTGTTCTAAGATGGGACCCTGGAAAAGAATCTGGGAGTTTGTAGGAAAACTAGAGAAATTCAAACGACGTCTTGAGTTTAGTGAGATATGTGCTGGTGTTGTATGTCTGTGTGTGTTCATACAC
This sequence comes from Mastomys coucha, assembly GCF_008632895.1. NCBI lineage: Eukaryota > Metazoa > Chordata > Mammalia > Rodentia > Muridae > Mastomys > Mastomys coucha. The sequence goes on from NW_022196897.1 coordinate 149,343,299, forward strand.
AGGTACATGCAGGGGTATGTGTGCATGCATGCGTGTGTGTGTGTGTGTGTGTGTGTGTGTGTGTGTGTGTGTAAATCAGCAGACATCAGATGTTGCTCCTCTGCCTGGACAGTAAGCCCCAGGAGTACACCCGTCTCCACTTCCCAGCAGTGGTGTCATCACACTGGCTTTTGTTGTTGCCTGTCTGGAGATCTGGCTCATGCCTTTAGGCACAGTACTGAGCCATCTATTGTGCACCTCTCATTTGAGAAATGTATTCCAGCGACCTAAGAAGTCAATGTTACAGATTTGGTGGAAGGAAAGGTGAACTCTTTGCATCTCCTTCCAACTTTCATTTCTTAATATTTACTTTACTTTTAGTTATGTGTACGTGGGAGGGGTGTGCATGTGTCTGCCTTGACCGTGAGAGGACATGAGATCCCCTGGGGCTTCAGTTACAAGATGTGATGAGCTACCTGATCTGGGTGCTGCAAACCCAGCATGGGTGCTGGGAACTGAAATCGGGTCTTCTTCAGCAAGCACAGTATCCACTTTCAACCACCGAGCCACCTCTTTGGCCCCCTCCTTGCAACTTTTCTACAAAGTTTGAATCAATCCCAGCATAAATGTTTTGTTTTTCCAACAGTGCTCCCTGTACTTCATAAAAGTATTCAGGTTGAACAATCAGTTGTACGGTCATCTGTTCATAGGCCTGGTTTGCCTCGGTCCACTTGTGTTGCTGACAGACACCTCAGGCAGCACAGTTTCTAACTACAGGATGCTGTTGGCTCGTAGCTGAAGACCAACAGGTCAAAGCAAGTTCAGCCTCAGATGAGGCTGTTCATTCTCTTTCATAATGGCACCATGTACGCTCTAGCCTTCAAAGGAGCTAAAGGCTGGGCTGGCAGAGGCAAACTGGGGACTGGGAGCTCACTCAGTCTGTAAAGTGCTTGTCACATAAGCGTGAGGGTTTTGAGTTTGAACTCCAGAACACATGAAAAGAGCCAGGCATGATTGCTCATGTTTATGATCCTAGCACTGGAGAGGCAAAATCAGGGGGATCCCCAGGGTGCTCTGCGAAGCCAGCAAGCAAAGCCTGTTTTAAAAGACAGGGTGGATAGATAGCTCCTAAGCAGGGTTAACCGCTGATCGCCACATGCAGACTGTACACATGTGCGTGTATACACTGCACACATACTCACACTGTCACACAGACAGACAGGCAGACACTCACACACACAGAGAGACACACACACACACAAACATTCATACACAGAGACACTCACATACACACACACACACTCTACCACACACAGAAACAGAGACACAAACACACACACTCTCTCTCACACAGACACGTACTATCTCTCATGCACACAGACACACACTCTCTTACACACATACACACACACACACTATCTCTCTGACACAAAGACACACACTCTTTCACACACACGTATACACATACACACAAAGAGACACACACAGACACTTACACAGTCTCACACACACATATGCAAACACATATAGAGACACACTGTCACACACAGAGACACATTGTCACACACACAACATACACACTCACTCACACTCATACACATTCACACTCTCACACATATACATACACAGTCTCACAGAAGCCCACACACAGAGACGCACACACTCACACATATACAGATACACAAACATACACTCTCTCTCTGTCACACACACACACACACACACACACACACACACACACACGTGCGTGCACACACTGCAAACTCACCCTTGTTTAATGGCATTACACCCGCGCACACACTGCAAACTCACCCTTGTTTAATGGCATTACACCCACCCACGAGAGCAGAGCTTTCATGACCCAATCACTTCTTAAAATTCCCAGCTCTTGAGACTGTTAATACAGCAATTATGTTGCCTCTAGTTCAAACAGGAGGACATTGTAACTGTAACAGCCTCTAACTGAGAAGTCTTAAGAAAATGGCCCTTTGCTGGGCACACTCTTTAACCCCAGCACTTGGGAGGCAGAGGCAGGCAGATTTCTGAGTTCAAGCCCAGCCTGGTCTACAGAGTGAGTTCCAGGACAGCCAGGGCTACACAGAGAAACCCTGTCTCGAAAAAACAAAAACAAAAACAAAACAAAACAACAACAACAACAAAGAAAACAGCCCTTCATTTCTTCCCTGTTTTAAAGTACTGCTGGACATCCACCATGATTTGAAGTTTAAGGCTGTGCAGGTTAAAGCTTTGGAATCAGAAGGCTTGGACTTAAGATTTCTCCTGCTTGCTTTCTTCATGACAATGGGCACTGTTGTGTTTTCAAATGGAGATATCCCCACAGGCTCCTGCTTTAAGGATTTATTTATTATTTATTATTGTATGTGTATATGCATGCACCTGAGTATATACATACACTATATTCATAGATGAAGCTGCAGAGGTCAGAAGAGGATGGCATATCCCTTGGAACTAGAATTAAAGGCGGTCATGAATGCTGGGAACCAAACCGGGGTCCTCTGCAAGAGAAGTGAGCACTCTAAAACTGCTGAGCCACCTCTCCAGGCCCCACACCCATGTTCTAAATGCCTGTTCGCTGGATGGTGGCACTGTTTTGGAAAGCATTGGAGGTGAGGCCTAACTAGTAAAAGGTCACTAGGTGCAGGTTACTCTTAACCCACTTCCTGTCTCACTCTCGACTTCTGGGTCCATGCAGGAGCAGCCAGTGCCTCCTACCATACTCTCTGGCCACCATGAACTGAGTCTCTCTGCCATGACACAAAAAATAAAGGATGCAGGCATTTTGTATTCTTTGGGCCTCAGTTTCCTCTCTGTCAAATATTGGCATTATTGCTCCTGTCCTTGGGGTTCAGCACTGTAGTGGATACTATAATGAACCTTCCAGGTTCTGTCTCAGGACCCAGAGACTTCCTTCTTCCACCCTAGCTGCTTGGAGAATCACAGACTACCAGCACTCTCTAGGGATTAACCTGGGCTAAAGGGGGCTGTCCAGCCCCCAGGGCTGTGTTCCTTTCCAGAGAGGAGTCTGCATTCCATGTAGAAGGTCCAACTTCTTTATCCCAAGTTGGGATAACTTTGACAGTCATCCCTGCACAGAGCACCCCATGTGGTTGACGGAGGCCTCTCTGCCAGCCCCATCCTGCTTCCTCCCTCTCCAGAGTGTAGATCCTAAGAGTGCTCCCCACAAACACCCCCCTGCACCAACCCACCACACCCCCGGCACACAGATCTCCATCTGAGTGTCTGCTTCCGGGGGGAGAGTCACCAAAAGCACTTCACCTGGACTGGCTTCCTCTACCCTTGGAACAGCCCTGTTTGTTCAGATGAGGTTATCGAGCTTCCAGAAAGAAAACACAACCAGCCAGAGATGAACAATTAAGAAACAGTGACACCATATGGGGACTCTCAAACCTTCTGGGCTAGTGCTAGACAAAAGCTCCTTCTTGCTCAAGCCTCATTTAGCTGGTCTAAAATAGCACAAGAAAGCTTGCGAGGCTGCTAAAGGCATGGGAGAGGTCCAATTGTTTAACACACACTTAAACATTGTTTAAGACCTCGGGAGACCACAGTCTGCTTTACGATGAAAAGACTTCAGGGATAGACTGTAGATGGCAGGGTAGGGGTGAGTGGGTGACTGGATACACAGCTGGGAGACTGGATAGGTGAACAGGGCTGGGTGAATGGGAGTGTAACTAATGGTCGGATGGAAGTATGGTTAGGTTTGGATGTAGCTAGATGGCCGGATGGTGATGGGGGCATTGAGGCAGTGGGAGTGGATGTCCCTATGAGTGAAAGTGCGGCTGGGTGGCTGAATGAATGCAAGTAGCTGGAAGCAACAGTGGGTGAGTGGACGGACTCATTCCTCATTTTTACAATAGATGGCATAGTTGGGTGAATAGAGATGTTTAGTAGATGAGGGGTGGGTACGGGGTCCAATAGATGTGTGGATCGTTGCATTCGAGGTGGGGTAGAAGATTAGACAGCCAGGGGAATAAAAAGGGATGGGGAGCTGGGTAGCAGATGAAGGTGGGTGTGGTTATGTGGGTGGAGCCTTTGCTCAGGTGGCTATTAACGGGATTGAGAAACCGGAAGTGTTTGGGTAGGTAAAAGAGGTGAATGGAAGCGTTGTTTGAGTGTCAGAGTTGTGAAGGGATTGGAGGAATGTCTGGGTGGGTAACTGCTAGGCTTGCTGAATGGATGGGTGGATGGATGGATGGATGGATGGATGGATGGATGGATGGATGGTGGTCTAGGTGGGTGACAGCATGCTGAGGTGGGCGAGTGATTGCATGGTGGGCTGGGTAAGCATTGAGTAGGGTGGGTGAGTGGATGGCCCACTGAGACATGGCTATAGACGGGTTATGTGAGAAAAAAGATCTGTGGAGGACTGGATTAGGGTGGATGGCAGCCGCTAAGTGAATGGCACGCTAGTCAAGCGTGTAGATAACTAGGTGCATGAGTGACTCGCACAGTAGAGAAATGTTCCCAGTAGAGACTTGGCTGGGGACCTCCTAGGCTGTGGGTCTCCACTGGGCACCTACCTGGAGGCGGCGATCTCAGCCTTCTGGCGCGCGATGGCGGCTGCGCGTTGCGCACCCTCGACCCCGTGCTCCACCTTCTGGCGGACCTTGTTGCTCTTGAGCGGCAGCACGCGGCGCTTGGTGCCCTTGACCAGCACATTGTGGCGGTACTTGCCCTCTTCGCGGTGGCCGTCGGGCAGCGTGGTGCGACCATAGCCGTGGCGTAAGTTGTCCAGCCACTCGCCCTCGTAGCGCAGGCCGCTGGAGCGCTCGCTCACTCCGAAGCCCGAGCGCTTGTCGTTCTTCCACTCGCCCATGTAGGTCTCCGTGGTGGTGGCGTCGATGTCAGCATCGAAGGGTGCAGCTGCGTCGTCGGGGCCCTCGGCGCCCTCGGCCAGGCTGCCCGTGGATGCGGCATCGCTGGCTCCCGAGCTCAGCTCGCTCTTGAGGAAGCTCAAGCGGCTACGCTGGCTGCCCAGCGACGTGCGTGACTCTGAGCGTCGCAGCCGACCCAGCAGTGTGCCACGCGTGAAAAGCCCTTGGGGACGCGCAGCCTCGGCTGTGGCCAGCAGACTGAGCGCGAAGCCACCGCGCGGCACCGGGGGCGAGGGCAGCGAGGGCCCATCTGCCGCCGGCGAGTCCGGAGCCACCGTGCCATTGCTGTGCTCGCTGCGCAGTGAGGACAGAGAAGTGCGCAGCGGAGAGCGCACCACCACTGCCATCCCGTAGGGCACGCTTTGACGAACACCGTAGCCATGGCGCATGCCATTGGTGAATTGGCCTTGGTAGGTCCCTGCGGGGGCGGGCAAAGAGAACTGTGTCAGTTAAATGGCGGGGACTTGGTGACTCCCCCCACCAACATGAACAAGAAAGGGTGGGGCCTGAAGAGAGCAGAGGCTATTCTAGGGACAAGGAGTGCATGCTCCTGTGCCTATCTTCCTGAGGCCACTCTTCCTGGCATGTTGTGACCTGGGTTGTGGGCAAGGCAGGGTGGGGCCCAGAGGGCAGCCTGGCTATCAGAGGGACAAGTATGTTGCTCTGTGTACCTAGAGAGTGGCCTCAGTAGGCTACAGGCAGGGCCAGCTGAGTGCAGTGACCTAGGTGGGGGCAAGGCAGGACAGCACCAAGACAGCTTGGCCATCAGAGGGACAGTGTGTATTCCACTCTGTGTACCCGGAGCACATAGGAGCCAGAGGGGGAGGTGTAGCCATCAGCAATGGTGGGAACCTCAAGTGTCCAGTAAGTTGTGTGAGTCAGAGAATCAGCATGAAGCTGTGAGATCAGTCAAGACCCCGTGCTAGGTGCAGTATGGAATCTGCAGGATAGTATAAACACTCCTACGTGGAAACATGCTAAGGTCCTGGTTATACAACAGAGCCTGAAGTACGTGAATCATGTTACAGTATGTTACATTGTAGTTATCCGAGCAGGTCAAGCTGTGATCTCTACTTGAGTGAGGTATAGAAATGGTAGCTGCTGGAGAGATAGCTCAGCGGTTAAGAGCACCGACTGCTCTTCCAGAGGTCCTGAGTTCAATTCCCAGCAACCACATGGTGGCTCACAACCATCTGTAATGAGATCTGACGCCCTCTTCTGGAGTGTCTGAAAACAGCTACAGTATACTTACATATAATAAATAAAATAAATCTTAAAAAAAAAGAAAAGAAAAGAAACAGTAGCTCTGGGCAGCACTGTGTTATCGAAGCCTGTTTGAGAGCTTTTGAGAAAAACCTAATGGATCTATCTAACATAAGGCTGTGGTGCTGTCCTGGGTCAGAACTGCACGGAAAAGCAGGATTGAATGATCATGAAAGGCCATCAGAGGGCAGAAGGAGGCAGGGTGTGTGGCCAGGCAAGACCTCACTGGTACACAGAATGAAGGCACAGCTGTCCTATTGCCCAAGGTGATGTGAGGTTGTGAACAGATAAGACAGCAAGTCTGCAGGCAGCATGAATTCTGGGAAGCATGTGGGGAGTGTGTGTGTGTGTGTGTGTGTGTGTGTGTGTGTCTTGACCGCATGAGACTACAGTGTGATGCAGTGTGCACACAGGAAGTCAAGTGTTCATGGTCCCACAGAAGTGACATTATGAATGTGCATGGAGTTCTGAGAATGAGAGGCTGCCTGAGTGTTCCAATTTAATGCTAGGGCCCTTGAAACAGTGAGTTGGGCTTGTGGGCACCAAATCGAAACCACAGAAGACCTAGTGCTCAGATTGGTGATATGTACAGGAACTGCCAGCAGCCAAGGACCCATGTGGACACACCCCAGCTCGTGGAGAAAAGTGCATGGCAACAGTCGCTCGTCTCGCACAATTAGAGAGGCATATAGACTCCAAGGACCGCCTCCACCCTTGCTGTGTGACCTTAGGCAACTAACGTGGCCTCTTGGCGTCTCAGCTTTCTTATCAGACTGATCACTTCCTACTTCTCAGTGGTAAAGCTTAAAGAGTTGGGAACTCTGGGAAACGGAGAGAAAAGATCCCTGATCCATGCTGTGGCTTGAGAAAGTTGCACTGGTGCTGAGGTCACCTGAGCTCTGTGAAGAAGCTGACACAAAACTGTCACGAAGACTTTGTGTTTCATCCCTGTCCTACCGTGGAACTATCCCCAGGGCTCTGCCTCAAACTGGTTACACAGTGATGACATCATCTAATGCTTTGTCTTCACTATGTATGTCCTGCTGACCTCCAAAATATAATCCCCTCACCCAGTTCCAGATGTCAGCCTGGAGACAGATGTCTCCTAGATGTCGTGCGCGCACGCGCACACACACACACACACACACACACACAAAACCTTCTTAGTCTTTCCTACAGTAGCACTGAAAGCCAGTCTAGAAAGCCTCTAGAACTGTCATGAGTAGCAGTACTATGACATCAACATCCACTGCCCTGAAGTGGCCAGTCAGAGCCTTTGTGCATCTTAAGAGTCCCTCACATATCTTTGTGGTAAAGGCTTGGTACCCAGCATGGCACTATTCAGAGGGGGTGGAGCCTTTAAGAGGCGGGGCCTCGTGGGAGGCCATGGGGGGGGGGGTCCTTCCTCTCTCCACCACAGTGAACCTATCACAACGCAGACCTAAAAGCAAAAGGGCCAACAGATCATGGAATGAACGTCCCCAAACCAAAGCCTACTGCAAGCTTTAAGAAAAATAAGGACCTGTCCCTGTGACCTAAAAACCTACTAGGTCCCTCCTCTTAGAGGCTCCATTTCCAAAAGATGGCTTTCATTTGGATAAATAAATAAAATTTAAGAAAATTTTAGAAAAACAAACAACGCCCAGCAGTGTTTTGCAAATATCCACAAGGAAACATGCCATTGGTCTAGACTCTGGCTCCTACTCAGCATCCTCATTGGACTGGGTGATGGCTGGAGCTTCAGTTCTCATCCTCTGCCGGCAACTGGTCAGCAACTCAGAGGGGAGATCCCCCCAGTCTGCCCTTTCATTCCAAGGAGAAGCTAAGGCCCTGGTGACCCACAAAGACCCTCCTGAATTTTAGCCCCACCACTTCTCTGCTCTCACCTCCCCCTCCACTCTAGGCATAGAGGTCTCTTGGGTGTTCCTCTCCCAGACCAGCTTTGGTCCTTCCTACCTCAGGAACTCTTGTGAGTGCCCTCCCCTCTGACCAAACCAGTCTTCCCTCAGATACCTACGTGGCTCCCCTGCTCCCCTGCTGTCTTCAAGCCTCCACTCCGGTCAACAATCCTTCCCCAGAAGGTTCTATAACCCCCTCCCTCAGCTCCAGGCTCCCTCGGAGCATATACAAAACAATAGATGACTTCTTTTCCTTTCCTTTGTGGCTCTAACTGGCAGCAAGCTCTGTAAGGATGGGGAGGGGGGATTCCTGCCTATTTTGTTTTTTGCTTAGAAAAAAAACGAGAATTAGGGACTCAATACAAACATATTGCACAGCTGAATGAAATGAATCCATTCAACATTTATTCTCTTTTTGCCTTATCTGTGAGGGGAAAAATCAAAAAGTAAAACAACAAAACAAACAAACAAGCAAACAAAAAACAAATCAAAACAAAACAAACAAAAAAACCTTGACGAAAAAGTTCGGGTTTGTCAAGGATGAAAGACAAGGGATGACAAAGCTCACTCATTGCCAGAGCCCAAACTCCATGCTTAGCTACACTACTCCTACACCTCCAAAGAGGATGAGGGGAGAGAGAAAACAGAAAGGATCATGAACCCGGCAGAGAAGCCAGAAAATGGGGACAGAGAAGACATCTAATCTCCAGGTTGGAGAAGTTTGTGAAATTGAATCCAGCAACCTACCTGTAGCTAGAATTTGGCCTGAGATGGGCTGACAGGGCCCCTTTAAGCCCAAGAAAACCTGAGACTGCAATGGAGAGCAACTCTTGGCCACCCGTTGGAAATGAAACGGTCTGGCTATATTAGGAAACTTACAGGCATGCAGCAAGAGTCACCAACACCCAGGGGATATTGATAGTGACAGGCCCTGGGAAGGGGGATAAGGAGACGGAAAGGCCATCTCCCTGTGTGTCTGAGACCGGCCAGAGCAGTCCTCCCTGGGGACAGGAGGCCCACATCTGCAGAGAAAGGCTTCCCTGCTGTTATCCGGCTGGAAGTGCCCTGGGGGGGGGGTGCCTCCTCAGCTGTCCTGGAATCCACATAAGGCATGCCTTGTTCCAAGGGACCCACTGAGGTCTCCAGCACCCTGGTGTGGCCACCTCAGTTTAACCTGTTCTCTAGTCACTTTTCTTCCTACCTCAGAACTTTTCCTTGTTGTTTGCTAGTCTTACTAGGTAGACCAGGCTGACCTTGAACTCACAGAGATCTACCTCCCAACTGTTGAGATTAAAGGCATGTGCCACCATGCCCCCCAGCAATTTGGGGGTATTTTACTTATATTTTATGGGTACACATTTATTGTCTGAATGTCTGTCTGTGCACCATGTGTGTGCTGTACCCATAGAGGCCAGAAGAGGGCATCAAGCCCCCTGTGGTTGGAGTTGCAGAGGGTTATGAGCTACCAAGAGGGTAGTAGGAATCAAACCCTGGTCCTCTGGAAGAGCAGCCAGTGCACTTAACCGCTGAGCCATCTCTCCAACCTCCATTTGTTTTCTTTCTTTCTTTCTTTCTTTCTCTCTTTCTTTCTTTCTTCCTTCCTTTCTTTCTTTCTTCCTTCCTTTCTTTCTTTCTTTCTTCTTTCTTTCTCACTTTCTTTCTTTTTTTGAAACAGGCTCTTGCACAATAGCCTAAGCTGACTTGGAATTCACTGCATACAGCCCAGACTAAATTCAAACTCCCGGCAATCCTCCTGCCTCAGCCTCCTGCTGCGGTTACAGATATGAGCTACCCTGTCCCCAGCTCATTTGTTCTCTCTTGGCCTGCTCCTCTCCTCTCTCTCCAGAGCCACCTTTGACATTCAGACTTCAGCTTACATGTGAAACCATGCAGGGAGAGTTCTTGAAACCCTTCCTTGAGTGCCACCCAAGACAGCCCCATCACCTTCTTCATGCTTTCCCCAGGTGCTGTGAAACAACGGCCATGATGATTGGTTCCGTATAAGCCTTCCCTCTCCTGTGAGACGTTAGCTTCTAGGCAGAAAGGAGCAGCGTCCAACTCATCCTCATTACGGTCCCAGCATCCTGCACAGCTCCCAGGCCCAAAGACATCACTGGTAAACTCTGATGTGTGACTGTTTTCCTGACCGCACAGTTACGTTGGCCTAGGAACAGAACCCACATCCCACTTCCTTCTCAACCCAGGATGAAAGAAGCACCAAAAGCAAGCGGCATTCGGCTCTAGATTCAGCAGAGCAAATCCTGGGAACAATGGTCACAGCCAACACGGAACATGCGGTCCGTCTCCCGGGTAGACAGAGCCTGCATCCAGCCCTCTCCCCACATTTGCTCTTCTCAGTTAGTTTGGAATAATATGGACTCCTGCCTCGACTCTCACCTTGAGTGTTTCTGAAACCCTCATTAGTTAATTAAGCCTTCAGAGCCTCGTTTCTGACATTCTATGAAGTGGAGGTGATGAGCGTCCTTAGCTGCTACCGAGCATGCATTCATCAAAGACATACTAAAGATACATCATAGATACAGCAGTGACCCAAACTGTCTCTGCCCACAGGACTCCATGGACTCCATGCCAGGGATAGACCAAAAAGCTTCTAACCTGGGATTCAACTAGTCACACACACACACACACACACACACACACACTATGGCAGACACAGCAGTGGTCCAGAAGAGAGGTGAGAGTCAAGGTCTAGAGAGCTATAGATGAGGAAGGCAGCTGACTGAAGATTAAGAGAGGTGCCTGGGAGGCGTGGGGAGAGTCAGCACACGGAGGAGAGTGCTCTGTGAGGGTCGTTGGGCCACAGGAAGTGTCCCTCAAAGGCGAGCTAGCTCTTTTTGCCCCCATGCTGGGGACGCGGAACCCAGGTTGTGTGTTGTCGGTCACGTGCCCCAGCACTGAGCTACCCCCTACCCACCAAAAGGCCAGCTTTTTGGCAGGTCAGAGTCTTTTCTCAGAAAGGATTAACTGTAAAGATGAGCCGGAGCCAGGCAGGACAGAGAGAACCCAGGAAGAGATGGAGGCCAGCTCCGGGTTCCTGCCTCCCGGTGCTTTCACATAAGAAGGCATGCTTGGGCTCTCTTCCCACCACCAGGTCTCTGCACTCGCTGTTCCCTCTTCCAGACACAGCACGGCTCCCTGTCAGCTCAGCCCCTCTTCTTCCTTCTGATCTCAGACGAACTCCACTCTCAGGGAAGCCTTCTAGAGTAGCCCGAGTACCCCTCAGCTTTCCCTCCCGGCTGCTTTTCACACTAACGCGGCCACTGCTGAACTCGGATCTCTGCTATTAGAACGCATGCTCCTACAGGTGAGGCCATATCGCCTTCCCACATACGCACCAAGCACACCACACGAGAGGACTGGTGCAGAAAAGGTACTCAGCGGACACTCTCAAAATTAATTGAAGGGCACATGGCCTTAGATGAAAATTGGAAGTCTCTCTCTTACCAAGAAGGTGAACGTGACAGATCATCTTTTCAGGGCTCCTGTGAGTCTTACAAAGGTTATTGCAGAGACCTCCGCCTCTCCACAAGTGTGAGCATTCCTCACTTGGTAGAAAATACATGATTTGAATCCGAAGTGTTTCTTACAGCTTTAAGTTTCCGGTGTGTGGCTCCCAGATACAGCGGCGCTTAGGAGCCCCTTAGGAGGTGTGTAGGGACTAGTTGCAGAAGTATGTCACTAGGGACAGGACTTGGGGGCAGGAGGAGTTATACCAGTTCCCCTAGTTCCCACCCTCTGCTTTGAGGTCTTCTGAGGAGTTGGAGTCTCCACTACCCTGAACCCCACCCTGTCTTGACCGCAGTGATGGATGGAGCCCCCTGAAACCATGAGCCAAGGCAATCCCTCCAACCTTAAAGTTGTCTCTGTCCACCGCTTTCTCACAGCAATGAGGAAAGGAACTGATACAGAAAAATGACTGAAACAGAAGGACTCCTCAGAGGCGACATGCCCTGCTAACTAACACCAGGACAGTTCCGAGCAAACCGAGAGGGTTGGTGACCCCAACTCGGGTGACAAGGACACTGAGTTGACAGGCTTGTGAGCCAACTCTTCAGGAAAAGCAAACAAGCTTCGATTTGCACCACTCCGAGGTGTAAATGCCCCCCGGCCCCCCAGCTGGTCAAGGTACCAAGGGTAGGAAGGACAGTTAACTTTGAAAATTTCCTAAAAACATGACCACGCACGTGAGGGGCTCTCACGAGCCAGTAAAAGCTAGCTCAGAGCCCGTATTTAATATGGGCTCTCGGGTGGTTGGTTTTACAAACATGCCACCCACACAGCTACAGACAACCTGGTGGATGTGAGAATCTCACAACAGTCATGGCTGGAGTGAAATCTGGAGAGCAGATCATTCTGTCTAAGGCAACAGGTAGCTGACCACCTCTGTCCCACCCTGTGCCCACCGCAAGCATTGTTCATCAGCCTCGATGCCGATGCTCACAGGGTCTCACTACATCCCTTACCACATCTATACACAGCCGACAAGTTAATGTTGTAGAGAATCAATCTGCCTTTAAGGATAAGTGTGGCCACTAGGCATAGTGACACATGCCTAGTCCTAGCACTCTGGAAGCAGAGGCAGGAGGATCTCTGAGTTGGAGGCCAGCCTGGTCTATAGAGTGAGTTCCGGGAGAGCTAGGGTTACACAGAGAAATTGTCTCAAAACAAATCAAAACAAAACAAAACAAAAAGAATAAATGTGGTCATGTTCTGCTTGCAAAAGGGAGTCTCAAAAAGGCTAAGACAGACAGCGAGTGACTTGCCTAAGACCACACAGCCAGGCAGTAGCTCAACTAAGACTAAAACACCAGATTTCCAGCCTTGCTCACTCCTGGCTTCTTGGTTTCAAGAGCTGAGTGTCACAGAAAAGGAAGAAATGAGGAAGGACCCTGAGTCTAGATTCTGGGAAATGTCTGTTAGGATCTGAGTTTCAAATATCCCCTACGACTCATGTGTTGGAACATCTAGTCCCTGTAAGAATGTAATGTTAGAATCCAGCTGCTGCTCAGGCCGTAGCCTGATGTTGGTGGCTCTCACCAGAGAAGTGAGTTTCCTCACATCAAAGAGGGTAATGGTGGCCATACATCCCAGCCAGCCCTTCCCTGCCTCCTGCCTGGGATTCAGAGTCTAGGTACCAGTTATTTGTTGTTTTGTTTGTTTGTTTGTTTTGGTTTTTTGTTTTTCTTTTTGCCCTGGCTGTCCTGGAACTCACTCTGTAGACCAGGCTGGCCTCGAACTCAGAACTCACTCAGCACCTGCCTCTGCCTCCCAAGTGCTGGGATTAAAGGCGTGCGCCACCACCACCCAGCCGAGGTACCAGTTATTGAAACCTCCCCCATCCTCACAAAGGAATAAGAGGCTCCATTTCTGCCATGTGCACCTGGACTTCCTGTCTTCAGAGCCCTCCCCATGTTCTCTGTCTCTGGTGCTCAGAGTCCCTGCCATGCTATTGTCTGTCTGTCTGTCTGTCTGTCTGTCCATAGCATTAATAACTTTTCTAACAAGCCCCTTACTCCCCAGCCATCTCTCTCAGTGACCCTCTTGAGCACACCCCCTCCATCCCAAACCTTTCCGTCTCCAGTTGGCAGTGATGTTTCGTGTTGGGGGTAGGGGGAGCTTGGTCAATGGAGGTAGGTTTCTTGAAGCCCCCCTGCCTCCTTCCCATCCCCCACTCCTGGATTTGCCAAGATGTGAACAAGCCCCCTGGCAAACTCCTACCATCACCAGCTGAGCTACTCCAACCCTCTCCACCATGATGGACTATTCCCTCTCAAACTGTGAGCCCCACCTTCTATCAGGTGTTTTGACACAGACAGAGTGAAGTAACTAATACACCCTGGCTTCTTTTTGCACCTCAAAGATGTCTTGTCCTGTCTACACAGTCATGCCATGTGCGAGTTGCTGAGGGAGCTCGTATACTCATTGCAAAATATCCAAACAAATGAGCTTGTGGACAGACAGACGCTCTCCTGTCTCCCCAGGCGAGACAACTGTTCTGTCAACAACCTAGGTCAGTCCTGGCCATTTGCTACACGCAGCGCATGCTTATGAGGTGGAGCAAAAGGCTGACAGTTTACCCCTCGGCCATTGCTCCCATCTCTGAGAATGAACAGAGTTGGGGGGGGGGCAGCACTCAGTAAATGCTTGCCGGATGGCTTTTGTGCCCTAAGCATGCTTGTGATTCATTTCCATGTGAGGTTTAAGCGGTCGGCCTCTGTATACTGTGTCCCACGGGCTCTCGCCTTTCATTCAGCAGTCCCTCTGCTTAGCGTCTGGCCAGCCTGGTGCTTCCCCCATAATGGTCCTGAAAGGCCTTGTTCTCTGCCCCACCTGTGAGGCTGGCACCACGGTCCCTTCCACGGTTTCCAAATGCCTCCATCCATCAAAGCCCTACAGTCTCTGGTTTCCTGGGATCACCAACAGACAGCACTGAGCTGAAGAGCTGGCAGCATTGGTGACAGGTCCCAGGAGCAGGGTCAGGTTGCAGCCACAGATGCCAAGTCTCCTTAGCCTTCAGAGTTCTGCCACTCCCACACGTAGGGCTGCTGCCCCGGATGACACCCCACAGCTCACACAAGAAGCTGAGGATTAACTAGGCAACACTGGCTGGGTGCTGACAGCCTGAGGCCTGTGGTCTGGGTGGGAGCCCCTTGGCCAGGCCTGGGTCAGCTCGGCACACCGAGGGTTGCCAACAACACTGAGGCTGTAGACTAAAGCTGACTTAGTACACAGGGGAGAGAGAGAATCTGGGTTCAGAGGTAGCCCACCACCGTCAGGCCCATGAGAATGGTTTAGCAGGCATCTCTCACCCGTGTGCCAGACACTCAGCTCCTGACCCTCACCCAACTCTTGGCCATTTCTTTTTAGTTCACATAAAGCCTGGAACCATCACCACTGCCTCCCTCC
>NW_022196897.1:149358304-149372656 GCF_008632895.1 Mastomys coucha
TCTCTCTCTCTCTCACTCCTCCCAGCCACAATATCATCAAAAACCTACCAGGCCTCCCTTCTCAGTACCGCCTCTTACCACCTTGGTGATGGTGGTCCAGGCCTCTGCCCTTCTCGCCTACATCATGAATACTGCCTTAAACTCATGAATGGGCCTCAACACTACCTTGGCCCCGGATGGCCTCATCTCCACCCTGGAACTAAAGGCATCCCATGAAAGCAAAGCAAATCCTGTCACTCTTCAGCTTTGGGACCCCAGCAAGCCAGCCCTGTGGGTAAAGCTGCTTCCTGCCAAGACTGATGGTCTGGACTCAGTCGTCTCTGGGACCCACATGGTCGGTCAGGGAGCAGTGGCTCCGACAGCTCTGGCCTCCACACATGCACTGTGGTGCACACACTGACAGAAAAGAAATATGTAAAACGGACTAAAAAAATCTTTAATTTTATTCCTTTACCCTTATAGTCCTAACAGTGGAACCGCCAGCCACTAAACAACTTCACCAACCCATCCCTTTCGTCGTCCCTGTTTTTCTCAGACTAAAAGCCACATTCTTACAACGGCCTACTCAACCCTTCATGAAATGCCCCCTCCCATTGCTTTCCTGGCAGGGACATTATATGAACACCACGTCCTTCTTCACATGCCCCATCTAGGGCACACACTGTTCATTTGCCCTGCCTGCTGGGGGAAGTTATACCTGGGTGCTTGGTGAGAAAGGGCCTGTAAGGATTCCACCTTGAAAGTAAACAGTTGGGCCACAGTGACTCCTGTACAGCACATGTCCTATAGGCCATATACACTTCAGACCTGACCGTGTCCACTTATTATCCGATAGCCAGAGGGGGCTCGGCTATCATGGGCTGAGCTTCCTCAAGCACCCGGTGCTCATCACTGCTGACAGGGAGAGCCCAGGAGGCTCGAGTGCCCTGGAGTGGCTTAGAGACTTGTTCTCCACCCACACCTGGTTCCTCAGCCCTCAGCCAATGCCCCTTAGATAGGAAATAGAAGTCACCCAGGAGGGAGGGAGGGAGGGAGGCCACTCTATGACCCAGGAGGGAAAAGGACGGCTCTCTGGCCTAGGGTAGGAAGCACTCTGCCCCCCTCATCCCACACCCCCAGCAGAAGCCCTCAGAACTTGAGACTGGACATTCCTCGCAAGGGTGTGGCTGGCCTAGCAGAGCTGGTCTGGGGAACAGCTGCTGGGGGCACAGAATTAGCAACCCCTGGAAACCAGCAAGCTAAGTGAATCCCCAAGGCCTGCCTTGGATAGGGCATATCTGCTGTGACTGGGCCAATCGGATGCATGAGTCACGGAAGCAAGCCACAGAGAGGAAAGATTGTGTCCGCTTTCTCGTGTCTTTGAGGGGGTTCTCGGTCCCTGGAGTACCCAGATAACACCAAGAAGCTGCTCGGACAGTAGCTCAGCCCACAGCAACTTGGTCACGTTGATCCCTGGCTGTGAGCTGTGACATGAGATTCTTGAGATGAGGTTAAATTATGCTGATTCCACATTTGAAACGGAGTCACGCCTGGTACAGGTTCCATTTACCCTGGCAGGTAGGTCACAGGGCAGAACTGAGCCAGTCACTGTCTTAGTTTATCAACCCTTCCAAAGTCAAAGGCTGGTTTCTGAGTTCAAAAACATTGCCCCATAGATAAGAGCAGCTACGACTCAAGCTAGCTGAGTTAATTCACTCTGAGGGGTATGGAAGTCACCACAGGAAGAAGAAGACGCATTCTCATGTTTTCATATGTGCTGGGCATCACACTAAGGGATCTACATTATCTCATCCCTTTGTTTCAACCTTATGTTAAGAGAAATGTTAACCCTTGTGGTGGGAATAGAGAAATGGAAGATCAGAGAGGTTACGTGATGTCCACACAGTAAGTGAGCAGCACAGCTGGGGTTTGAACATCCACCTATGTGCACTAAACCCCTACCCCAAGAGCCTAAGCACAATGCATCTCCCATCTGTAGCTGGACTTTGGCTATTTTGTGAGTTCTCCTTTCTTCCACCCTTCTCCACCCCTTTCCCACCCTTCCAACCTCCTAACGCTAGATAGGAGAGAAAACAAGACAGACAGGAAAAGGGGTGACTGTATCATTAGACTACCTCATGCTGATTGCAGCATCTAGTTCTTTGGGGCAAGTTTAATTTTCATCATCAGGATATCTAATTTCTTCTCGTTATTTCTTCTTTGCGCACAACTACTTAACAAACCACGACCAACAGTGATCAACAGTGTTCAATAACATCCAATGACGACCAACAGCAACCAACCAACAACCCCCACAGGCTCCCAGGGCCCTAGCATTTACCTATACCCTCTGAAAAGTCCCCAGAATTACAAACATCACACAATCACAGCTGGCAAAATCACGCCCCTGCTAGAATACCAGGCAAATCATAGACAGCTGCTGTGGACAATCGGAAGCAGCCCCCCTCCCACACCTGGGATTAAAATGGAAACATAGTCTTATAATATTCCTATGTTTTTAAGGAAACCAAAATTTTCACTACACCCATCAGATTCTCTTAGAATTTCTATACTTTGTTTTCAATCAAGACATTTACCTGCAATGCATCGGTACCCCTTTCTCCTCGCTGCATACCGCAGCGGGATCAGAAATTTCCCAGTCTGGGCTTCAGGAACGAAAGCATAGGGAAGCTAGAAAGATCGCCCCCTATGACTCCTTAGAAGATGGGTGGGCGGTTTACTTGACAGATGGGGAGTGTCACACTTTTGACCTTTGTCATCAAGGGATCACCTTGAGCAGTAATGAACTCTGACCATCTAGGGGTAGGAGCTAGGAAAGGGTAAGTGTACAGAGGTAGAGACCAGAGGCCTTTCTTCTTCAACTTTCAACCAGTTCAGGAAAGTGAAGCCAGTGCCTAACTTGGAATGCACAGAAAATTAAACAGAATGTGTATATAAAATATTCTCATGATGTTTAACTCTTAGTATGCAGTCAGTAGACGTTGCTGTTGTTGATAATATGGTTGTCCTCAGTCTCCTTATAATGTAGAAGAAGCTGAGAGCAGAGACCCCTGAGAGGGGAAATGGAGAGCAGGGACTTATCAGGGCCAGACAAAAGTGAAGCATACTGAGCTTGATGGGACTGTATTATGTTCCTCCTCAATAAGTAGTTTTGAAAAGCGCTCTCTTGAATCATAATTATAGAGAAAGAAGGAAGTGGAGAACAGAGTTGACTAAAGTCAGCTAATAAAATTTTTCTGAGCATTTGGAAAAAAAAAGACATTTTAAAATTAATGGTACTACTTGTAAGTTTGAAAGCAAAAATTCCACTAGAATTGAGACATTTCTTGAACAAGCTAAGAAGATTTAAGGTCAACATGAAATAATTAGATCAGGGCTGGAGAGCTAGCTCGGCGAGTAAGAACACTGGCTGCTCTTCCAGAGGACCAGAGTTCCATTCCCAGTCCCACACCAGGCAGCTCACAACCATCTGTAACCCCAGCTCTAAAAGATCCAATGCCTCTGGCCTCTGGGTGTTGTGCTCATTTGCATATACCCACATACTGACATAAAATAGCTCTTGAAAAAATAAAGAAGAAAGAAATAATTGTTTCCATAAACTGGTTTCAAATGGGTGGAAAAAATAAAATTTAAGATACCTGCTGGGTGGTGGCGCATGCCTTTAATCTCAGCACTAGGGAGGCAGAGGCAGGCAGATCTCTATGAGTTCAAGCCCAGCCTGGTTTATAGAGAGAGTTGCAGGACAGCCAGGGTAATACAGAGAAACCCTGTCTCGAAAAACAAAAACCAAGAACAACAACAAGGTTCCATTTATAGTTGGTTAGATAAATAAATAAATAAATAAATGGCCAGCAATACAGCTCCACAGCTTTAGGCATTTGCCATGAAATCTGACAATCTATGTTCAATCCTTGAGACCCACTAAGTGGGAGGGGAAAACTGACTCCAAGTTGTCCCTCTGCTTGTACATGGTGGCACGTGTATGCTCCCCACTCCAGCAAATTAAAAAAATGCAATGACAGCTTTATAAAACAAATGCATAGGCATAACATTTTTTTAAATGTAGGAATTGAAAAGTTCAAAACAAGTATTGCTGAGTGAAATTGAATAAGACATCAATAACTGGGATATATACCATGTCCATGGATGGGAAAACAGTGCTGCTAGAATGTTTATTTTCTCAATGATCTGTAGATCTAATAACTTGCAATGAAAACTCAGCTGCCTTCTGTTTTAAGAACCCGACAGGGTGATTTTATAACGAGTGTGGAAAAGCAGGGACCCCACAACGGCAGAAGTTTGAATAGGAAGGGCAAAGCTGGCAGATCTACTGCGATTCTGAGGCTCACTCTAGGCTGTGTGGCAGCACACACCTATGATCCCAGCACTTGGGAAGCTAATAGCCTGGGCTACACATCAAGTTCTGGGACAGCTGGGGCTACACGGTGAGACCTTGTCTTCAAAGAAAAAGGACGCATTATAAAGCTACAGTAACAGAAAGATGTAAGCCTTGGTAGGAATACAGATGAATAACCACAGAGAAATATTCCTTTGGGACACAAGTGCATAAATAAGCAAGTTTTTTTTTTTTAAAGCTTAACTCTAGGAAAACAGCACTCCAGGCTCAGAAAATGTGGCATCCTGTGCTGCTCTGTCCTCTGCTCTGACACACTCATTGAATTTGTCTGTTTGGAATCCATTGGACTAAATGAGTTTAAGTCACTAACTTTGAGCAAGGAAAAATAAGTAGATAACAAACAAACAAACAAACAAGTAAGTAAGAACAATCTAGGTCCTGAGTGTAGCAGGTTGGGTTCTGTACTCAGCTGGCATAGACAAAATGGCCTTGTCTTTTCAGAGTACAGTAATGATAATAATAAATAAAAGCACATGGCAAACCATCCCAAGAATTCTACATAATCCAGAGCATCACTGAATTCCCCAACAAGATACAATAAGAGAAAGAGAAACAAGGTGGAGTGTAGGTTTGCGTGATCTATTTTCATTGATGTGCACAGGTAGAGAATTGCAGTGTATGTCACATACACATCTGGCTGTGGAGTAGCAGTCTGAAAGGTACAGGCTAAGAAGAGTCTAAGTCATATGGTGCTAAGAGCCTTGATCTTTCCTGGCAGCAGAGCCAGGTACGGCGGTGCACATCTGTCATGCCAGAGTAAGGAGGAGGAGGCAGGAAGCAGGAGAATTAGGAGTTCAAGGTTATCCTTGGCTATATAACTAGTTAGGAAAGGCTAGCCTGGGCTACCTGAGGCCCTATCTCAAACAAGCAAATAAAGAATACAGTTGGAAGATGGTCCCTAAGTCCACTGCTTTCCATACAACTAACATTAATAGTAGTGATCTTGCAGTGTTTGCCATGTGCTGGGTGCTGTCCTGGGCACGTGACATGGCCATGTTACTTTATGGGAAATGTTATTACCCCATTTTGCAGATGAGGAAACTGAGAAAGATCAAGGATCTCTGGCTAGTGAGAAGTAGAGATGGGGCTTGAAAATAGCAAGTGAGTTGGGATATTCTGGGCCAGTGAGATGAAGTGGGTAGAGGTGCTTGTTCCCAGGCCTGACCTTGATCCCCAGAACTCACACCAGTGGGAGGAGAGACTGACGCCTATGAGTTAGCCTCTGAGCTCCATGCATGTGCTGTTGTGTGCATGCACAATAGGTAACACAATAAAAGTAAACTAATTAATTAATAAATAAATGTGATATAATTTATTTTCAAGGATGAAGTGTTTTATGGCATTAAAAAGCATTTGATAGGTGATAGAAATGACAGAAAGTAGACAGGACTGACTGGTGGACCCTCAGCGAGTGCAAGGGTGGAACCCCGAGTTACCCACTTCGATGACTTGATGACCACACTATCTTTCTCAGTTTCCTCATCTGCAAAATGGATGAGTGAGATTACTGTAAGAATGATTGGGCTGGAGAGATGGCTCAGTGGTTAAGAGCCCTGACTGAGCCCTTCCAGAGGTCCTGAGTTCAAATCCCAGCAACCACATGGTGGCTCACAATCATCTGTAATGAGATCTGATGCCCTCTTCTGGTGTCAGAAGACAGCTACAGTGTACTTATATATAATAAATAAATCTTTAAAAAAAAAAAAAAAAGCCAGGCGGTGGTGGTGCACACCTTTAATCCTGGAACTTGGGAGGCAGAGGCAGGCAGATTTCTGAGTTCAAGGCCAGCCTGGTCTACAGAGTGAGTTCCAGGACAGCCAGGGCTACACACAGAGAAACCCTGTCTCGAAAAACCAAAAAAAAAAAAAAAAAAAAAAAAAAAAAAAAAAGATCATTATCTGAGAAAAGACCTCCCAGGGAAAGGACAGGTTGTCTGCATGCATGCACATGGAAACATCCTCCTTACCAGTGCAATGGCCCCAGGGCAAGAGTTTTAAAAAGCCAGGATCACAGCCCAGGGGTGGCTTTTACCCCAAATCATAGCACTTGGGAAGCTGAGGGCAGGGGAGGGAGAAGAAGAAGAGAAAAGAGAAAGCCAGGGTCACAAATGTTCTTTCAAAGGCTAGTGTCTATGGGCTTCCTGGTGGAAGCGGCCAGGTAGACAAGCAGTGAGCTACTCCTTCAGGGCTGGGTCCATGCACCGCTACCGCGTTCTAGCTTTAAGTCAGCAGCTATTTTTAGCTTTACTTTATATGGCCAGGGAAGGGATGAGGGCTATAGCAGGGGAGGCGCCAGGAGGCTCCAGTCCAGGGGCCTTCCCAGCCCCCACCCCTTCCCATGCCAGAGCTGAAGAGCTGAACCTCCCATTAAAGCAAGGCTGGGAAGAGAGGGCAGCAGGGTGGGAATGGCAGAGCCTTCAAAGAAGGTTCTGGATACACTGCTTTAGAACAGTGACTTCTGACCTTTTTGGCCACGGTACCTTTTTTTTTTTTTTAAGTCAGAGTTTGTCCTGGACTCAGTTTGTAGACCAGGCTGGCCTCGAACTCACAGAGATCCACCTGCTTCTGCCTCCCGAGCACTAGGATTACAACACACAGTGATACATACATGCGTCTATACGTTACACTTCTACACATACATGTATATGTATACAGCATTAACTAAACTTTTTTCCAGGAAATAATGCTTCATCTTGTTCTCCATGAAAGATCCAGTCATGTCTGCTTTATATTTACCATTCTTTCTTCTAAATTGATTTGCCTACCAACAAACCAGTTGGTACCTCCAGTCCGCAAAGTTGATGTTTGCTTTAGTTTCATCACAACCAACTACAAGGCAAGGCAGATTCTCACTATCCAGGACAAGATGCAAGTTTTAACTCTATGTGGTTGCAAATTCTCAAGCTTCAGGCTTCCTGGCATTTGTGGACTCTGTCCTTTTAACCAAAAGTGAAGCTCACCCATGTACCTGCAACAGGGCTTAGCTCACCACCTACTCCAGGAAGTCCTCTGTGAAATCCCAGCCTCACGCTCTAGTCCCTTACCTGGCTGTGCCTAGCACGGGCCGCTGGGCTAAGTGTGGCTCCCGTTACATTGCTGGCTTTACCAGACACAGTATATGCTTATTGAATGAACTGATCATCTTAGTAGTAACCATAGCAACTACCATTTACTGCACTCTGTCATCCCATAGTTGAGCATGCTCAATGGCTGGCTCGGTGTGTAGAGACACTTGCCTGTGAGCCTGAAGATGTGAGTTTAATCTCCAGGTCTCTTTCCACACCATGGAAAGAGAACCAACTCTCACAAGTTGTCCTCTGACCTCTACACATAGGCTGTGGTGGTCACATATGCCTTGTCCCCTCCCCAATAAATGTAATAATATTTTTAAATCACATGAGAGAAGTGCTTTGTCTCACAGATGAGGAAAGTAAGGCTCAGAAATAAACCCAGTGGGACAGGGTCACAACCCCGGACTTGTCTGGCCCCCACTTGCTCCTAATCTTAGGATCTTACTGGTCCACATCCCTCTTGGTGCCATCCAGAAGAGGGCAAGGGGCAAGTCCTTAACAAACCCTCAGGGGACTGATGACAGCTTGATTAAAGACATTTTCCAAAGCAGCAGCCACATCTAAATTTGGATGGTTCCACCTTGTGTGTGGCTTGGAAGAAAGAACCTGCAAGGTCCCCAGAGTCCCTGGATGTGGGGGCATCTCATGGGAGAGAGAAGGCTGGGCAGAGCAGGGCAGTTAGTCTTCTGAGAACTGAGCCTTAGGAGCTCCCCTCACACACCTGGGCTCAAACCCAGGACCCACAGATCCGGGTCACCCAGCCTCTGCCTGCAAAGCCAGCATGCACTCCTGCCTCATTCTCCCTGTTCTTCAGAGAGGCTAAACCTGGTCCCACCTCAGAGCCTTTGTGTCTCCACTCCCTGCTTGAAAAGCTGTCTAGACCACCCAACCCTGCATCTGAGACTACTTCATGCACTCTCTTCCTCCGCTAATGATAACCTTGAGAAATACACACACACACACACACACACACACATATGGTATGTATATGTATATATCATATATGTGTGTATTATAATATATAATATGTATATATGTATATATATACATATACATATATATATATGATTGCTTCTGTCTCCCTCACTAAACAGGGGCTTCTGGAGGACCATGCCTGCTTCCTGCTCCAGTCCCTAGCACTAGATATGGCACAATGATAGGTGATTACTGCGGTTGGCTTCAGGAGTGACTAGGTTTCCTCCTTTTAGATGTGTTGGCAGGTCAGCCCATCATGTCCTGTGTTCACCTCACCCCAGGAATGTGTATCCTTGTGATTCACAGCCAGATCTCCAAGCCCTTGGAGACAGAGAAGAGAGATCGGGAGGGATATTTGGCATATTACCTGCCATGCACCTTTTTTTACATAGACGACTGATACTCTATAAGCAGGCAAGGATTGTGCCCATTTTCTATCTGGGAAAACTGAGGCTTGCTCTCTACCCAACCTCCAGTGCCTGGTACCATGCTCAACACAAACATCTGCTGAGTCAAAGTGCAGTGAGTCGGAGGCTTGGTAAGTGACTCAAGGACATCAGAATTTGTCCTCTGTTCATTCCCATTCCATCCAGTTTTATAAGCTATTCTAGGTGCACTCAGAAGCTGGAGAGAGAGCGAGCGTGGAAGGCAGGTCCTCAGCCCAGGCATGAACCTGGTCTGTATCTCAAGCTGCAATCAGTATGCTTCCGCTTGAGCAAGCTTGGTGGGGGGGTCAGGGGTGGGGGTGGGGCTGCTGCTGCTTAGCCCTGCATCCTCGCTCCACCCTTCCCCATACTCCACACAGTGCAGAGGGACACATCCTAACTACAACATCCCACAAGCGGCTTCTTGTGCCAGGAATAATTATTTTCTAAAGAGCCACAACTGTGAGTCACTCAGCACAGCAGGAAAGTGTCCTGGAAATACCCCAATCAGAGAAGCCATGGGGCATTGCTGGAGCATGTCTATAATCCCAGTACTCTGGAGGCTGAGGTAGGAGGATTACAAGTTCAAAGCCAGCCTGAGCTATATTCTGTCTCAACAACAACAACAAAAAAGAGTGAAGGATTTGCTAACTGCTTTCTGTGAGAGTTGGCAGGTAAGTGCTTTAGATTCTGTAAGACAATGCCCAAATGTCTGGATGCCAGACAGAGGTGTTCATCTGTTACAGAATATTTTTCTTTAGACTTTTTCACATAATTATAAATCTAAAACACTCTCACTTTGTGCTATATACGAAACAGGCAGAGACTGACCAGTGACCGACCTCCCTCCCTTCATTTCTTCCTTTTTTCCTTCCTTTCTTCCTTCCTTGTCAGTTACACTATGTTGGCAAGCTGTTATAAAATGATCCTCCTGCCTCAGCCTTCCAGTAGCTGGACTACCATCTGGTCCCAGTAAAGCAACACTTAAGCCTATTAAAATAGCCTTTGTTGCTCACTATGCTGTGGGAAGGTGTGATGAGCCCTGGGCTTGCACCTTTGCTGTGGGTTGATGCTGGCACTATTTGTTCACTGCCCATGCTTTGAGCAATACTGGTGCCCTGAGTGCACCATTGTGTGGATGAGCAACTGAGGCCCAGGTGAGCAACATGTCCAAGTCACACCCTGCAGGGACGTAAGGCATCTGCACTGCCATCTCCCACTGCTCTGTTGCCTCAGAAAACTCCTCTTTTTCTTATGACATTCTCCGAGCCTCCTTATGTCCCCTCCCTGCTGGAAGTCTCCATTCCCTACTCTTGTGATCACACCTCCCTCACCAAAAATCTAGCTCAGGAGTGGTGTTCTGAAAGCCTTCCCCGTGCCCCTCAGAGGTACCTGCTCTTTTCTACCACCACTCTCAATCGTGTTTGAGTGAGATGCTGGTCTGCCTACCCATCTTTGAAGCCAGAGTCTATGTCCTTTATGTATCTAATCATTTGTTCAATAACGGACAAACAGGAGGTGCCACCGAAATATGCATTGAGTAAGGCTGGGGATGTAGAGCAATTGTCTAGAAATATGTGCTGAATGAAAGAATGTATGAATAAATGGAGGGATGGATGGATGAACAGATGGAGGGATAGACGGATGATGGATGGATGGACACGAAATAGCTGCTGGGTGAATGGATGAAGGGATGGATAGATGGATGGATGTTTTGGTGAATGGATGGATGGATGGATGGATGATTTGGTGAATGGATGGATGGATGGACAGGTATATAGCTGCTGGGTAAATGCAAGAAGGGATGGATGGGGTGGTGGATTGGTGGGTGAGTGGATGGATAAGTGAATGGAAGATGGATGGATGGATGAGTGGATGGGTGGGTGGAGGGATGGGTGAATGAATGCTGGGTGGTTGGATGGGTGAATGGATGGAGAAATGAATGAATAAACACTCTTATGATCTATTCCATGAAATATGTTTCATAGCAAAGTTGAGGCCAGCCCCAGTTCTGCTAAAACACAAGCTAAAATCTAGCTGTGTACATACTTCGAGAGTAAAGAGAAATGATTGCATCTTACCAAATGTCTGATGAGTGTACAAATGTCTGATGAGAGGACAGCCTTGCTCTGGTCCTTCCTGCCAGTCCTCAAGAACTGCTTTATTGCCCTACCTTTTCTGATAAGAAAACGGATACAGAGAGGCAGAGTAGCTCACCTAAAGCCACACAGGAAATATATCACCTTAGACCATCTATTTCTTTGCCAACTCCTCTGCTGTTGCTCTGCGGGCTGAGTTAGACTCACCTCCATCTGCATAGGTCTCCGTGCCATAGCCGTCCTGTAGGCCGTTATTCCAAGTGCCCTCGTACTTGGCACCACTGTTTGTGCTCTGCCGGATTCCGTAGCGCCCCTTAAAGCCATGCGTCCACTCCCCCTTGTAGAGCCAGCGCCCCTTGGTCTCTATGCCAAGCCCATGTCGTTTGCCCTGGCTCCAATATCCCTCAAAAGTATTCCCACTGGGCCAGGTGTAGACGCCTGCCACTTCAAAGCCAAAATTCCAGGAGCCCGAGTATTCACCCTGGCCCTTTGGGCCGGTGCACAGTCCGTGCCCATGTGCCTTTCCCCCTTCCCAGCCCCCACAATACGCCCCGCCATCATCAAAGTCAAAACGGCCCCCACTCATCTCATCCTCGCTCCTGATAACTCCTCCGTCCTCCAGCTTGGGCGTAAGGGTACCTGATGTTCTCCAGGCACCTTCAGGCTGAGCCCCTAGACTCACCACCAGGCTAGAGGTGGAAAAAAGCAAGATGCCAATAGAGGCAGAAAAAGCCCAAAGGCCAAGTCAGCCGCGGGGGCGCTGGTCAGTGCCATGGCTGAGAGGCCCCCTCAGTCATCCCAACAAGGCAGCAACTTAAAAAGGAAGCAGACTGAAGAGACTCCCAGTTCCCACAAAGCGTCCCAGGTCCAGCTTCCATGGAGTCCGATGTGCCCTCCTTAAGAAAAGCAACGAATGGAGTTGAGGGGTCCTGTCTTTTCGAAGAGGGACAATTCTCGGTTTAGCAGCCCAGCCGAGGCTGAATTCCCGCCACCCACCCTGAAGCAGCCGCTGGCCCCCTTCTCATCCACCCCAGTGGGCGTGCGGCTCAGATCTCCCAGCTGCCCCGCCCCTTCTCCAGCCCTGCCTTCCTCCCAGGATAGAAAGGTCAGTGTTGCCCTAACAAGGCCATTGGATCTCAGAAGCTGCTCCCAAAATAACCCCCTGGCTGGCCCAGCCTCCTTTAGAGCTGGAGGGAGGGAGGGGGGCTTCCAATCCGCTGGGCCTGCAAACCCAGGCAGTGGCCCGAGGGGGCTGAACAGGAAATCTGAGAACCAAGTGTGGACAGCCTAGCCACTTGGTGGCTTGCCTTCTTGTGGATCAGAGCAGCCTCCCGTCTACAAGTCCCCAGGTTCCGCAGGCAGGGAGAAGAGCCTGAGACCAGCAGACTGTGTTATCCAGCTAGGGCCACTTCATATCCCCAGAGTACTGGAGGTGGCAGACATGGGGCTCTACCACTTCGAGCATGCCGCAACAGGACCTGGAGCTTTGGTCCCTCTGCCAATCTCATTGAAGAATCCAGTGACCTACTGAGAAAGGAATGGAGGACGGTTGCACATATGCCTTTGAAAGCAGAGTGGAACTCAGAATGAGCAGAGAGGGTCTAGCCACGGTGCAAACATGAACAAGTCGGAGTTCCGAGCTCACATTCCCACCCCAGTCCCAGCCCAGGAAACTGGGGAGAATCCTGATAGAAGGAACCAGTTCAGGAGGCTGGGGAGATGGATCAGTTGAAAAAGTACTTGTCATGCAATAGATCCCCAGACTCCATGAGACAGGGTTAGGGGGTAGTAAGAGCTTCCAGGGCTGACAGTCCTCAACCAAGACCATGGTGTCTTCCTTGTCTTGGAGGTGTATTTCTTCTTACTAGAAGTTGGTGGAAGTCTGAGTGCTAAAAATTCCCCAAAGCCTTTTGCTCCTGCCCCAAGAGCCTCTGAAGCCCGGCCTCATGGATTCTTAGGGTGCTGGAGCAGAAGCAAGCTTGGGAAGGGGAATATTGCAAAAATAACGATCCTGAATATTTCTAAAATGAATCTCACTCCACCACAACCCACAGCCTGTGTCAGAAATACAGAAGGGAGAAGAGTCTCCTTCCTGCTCATAGAAGAGAGAGAGAGTGTGTGTGTGTGTGTGTGTGTGTGTGTGTGTGTGTTCATAGCATGGTTGGTATGGAGGAAGGTTAGAAATCACCAAAAAAAAAAAAAATTAGAAGAAGAAGAAGAAGAAGAAGAAGAAGAAGAAGAAGAAGAAGAAGAAGAAGAAGAAGAAGAAAAGAAAGGAAAAAGAAAAGAAAGCAGGAAGGAAGAAAAAAGAAAAGAAGAAAGCTGAGGTCCAAGGGAGCAGGAGACAGTTATCTGACTTCCATGTCTGTCTGACGCATTCCCAAGTCCCATGATGATTTTGGCCACTGAACGTCACTGCATTCATTTCCTTGTTTTAGAAACGGGCAGCCTATGTTCTCTGCTTTCCACTCTGCTGATAACAGTCCCTGCTAGTTGCTGCTGCTCATGATTATGCAGCCACTGACCTTACAAAGTCCTTTGGTCCACATTTCAGCACCAGCAGCCACACAAACTATCCTCTCGGCCAGGTGGCTGGCACCCTGTCCAGGTGGACCTTCAGCCTGCTCAGGCAGTTCTCCACTAAAAACACTGTGCCTGTTCTTTCCAGCTTGGCAGTCACAAGACAAGGAAACGGACAGTCAAATAGAAAGGAGAGAGTGACTGTCTCTGAGAGTTGGTCAATCACTACAATGCCGATCTAGGTTAGCTGCATCCCAGGAGGGAAACCACACATATACATTTATCCCTGTGATGGAGCCCTTGCAGAAAAATCACCTACAATCACAAAAACACAGATTGCACAGTCCTTCCCAGACCAATGGAGTTCAGTCCTCAGGGAAAAGACCTGGATGGCTGCATTTGCTTTGAACATCTCTGACTTCTTTTTTTGGTTTTTTGAGACAGGGTTTCTCTGTGTAGCCCTGGCTATCCTGGAACTCACTCTGTAGACCAGGTTGTCCTCGAACTCAGAAATCCGCCTGTCTCTGCCTCCCAAGTGCTGGGATTAAAGGCATGCGCCACCACCACCCGGCACATCTCTGACTTTAAAACACTGAGAATTTTATCTATTCATTTTTAAATAATTTACTTTTTAAAAAAATTATGTGTATGTGAGTGCAGGTGGCCTGGGAGGTCAAGTGTTGGATCCCCTAGAACTAGGAATTACATATGATTGTGAGCCACCTGGTGTGGATGCTGGCAACTTAACTAGAGCCCTTGGCAAGAGCAGTGCTCCTTCTTAAGCACAGAGCTGTCTCTCCAGCCCCTGATTTATTATATACCCCCCTGTGTGTGTGTGTGTGTGTG